>NW_005871913.1:65470-108516 GCF_000147115.1 Myotis lucifugus
GTGGTCAGCCTGAAAACGGCCCTCAGCCCCTCACCCAGGCTGGCCACACTCCCATGGGGTGAGGGTCCCCACTGGGGGGCTTGACCAGCCTGCAAACAGCCATCAGCCTCTCACCCAGGCTGGCCAGGCACTCCAGTGGGGACCCTCATCCTGAAGGGGGTGTGGCCAGCCTAAAAATGGCTCTCAGCCCCTCACCCAGGCTGGCCAGGCACCCCAGCGAGACCCTCACCCTGATCCGGGACACCCTTCAGGGCAAACCAGCCATCCCCCACCCATGCACCAGGCATATAATAAAAGGGTAATATGCAAATTGACCCTATCAGCAGAACGACTGGGAATGACTGGTCACTATGACACACACTGACCACCAGGGGGCAGACACTCAATGCAGGAGTTGCTCCCTGGTGGTCAGTGCGCTCCCACAGGGGGAGCTCTGCTCAGCCACAAGCCAGGCTGATGGCTGCCAGCACAGCGGTGGTGGCGGGAGCCTCTCCCGCCTCCTCAGCAGCGCTAAGGATGTTCGACTGCAGTTTAGGTCTGCTCCCTGCTGGCAAGTGGACATCCCCTGAGGGCTGCCGGGATGCCAGAGGGATGTCTGACTGCCAGCTTAGGCCCAATCCCCCAGGGAGCGGACCTAAGCCAGCAGGTGGGCATCCCCCGAGGGGTCCCAGACTGCAAGAGGGCACAGGCCGGGTTGAGGGACCACCCCAGTGCACAAATTTTTGTGCACCTGGCCTCTAGTATGATAATATGTAACTGGACTTACCTCATTTGTTCATTCTGAAAACAAACTTTATTGGATACCTGGGACTCTGCTGGCCACTGAGGAGATAGACATGAACAAGACAAATTTTCTCTCTTGAAGAAACTCATTCTGGATGACAGAAACAAATAAAGAATTAAAATACAATATTTTAATTGTAGGTTCTCTTCATAAGTAAGATAGTTGCCCTTCAATAAACATTCATTCTAACATTTACTCAAAACCCACTACGTTCCAAGAATTTTATAACACACTGGGACTGGACTTAGAGATTCCCTCAGGGAATTGGGAGTGAGATCCAGACATTCACCCTGGCCTCAATGTCCAGACCTCTTACCTCCCAGAGACTAATGACATGTCCTCTGGCTCTAAGAAATCACTAGGAAACCTTTATAATTGATAGATTCTGAACATGGCTCCTGCTCCCTCAACCCCTCAGTCCTACCTTGAACCCTGATTACTATAGAATCAGCTTTCTTTCCAGAATCTCTGAATCAGGTGTCCGCCTGTTTCAGTTCACCCTTCTGGATTAGCTGGAGCTGGAGATCCTGAAGGGGTGAAAGTTCTGCCAGTTAATTGTATGCCTGTTGGAACAGGTGGAAAGAACCCTGGAAATAAACCTACTTAACTTTCAAAAGCCAGCATTCACCTCTGAGTAGCAGAGTTGCCTTGAGCTGGTGTTTCTGTTGGAAATGACCACCAAGATGATCCTCATACCTCCTAACTCGTTGAAAACTGAGCAGTCACTGAAACTCCCTGCATGAACAGTGACTGTTAAGGACTTCCAAAACCTTCTTTAGGTTGAGCTATTAAGGCTGCCCATGGCCTTTGGTTGGCGGAATGCTATCTGGGCCTGTGATAGACATAACAAGGATTTCTTAGGACATCCTAGGGAAATGTGAGATTGCCTTTAACCCTAACCCGAGAACCAATAGACATTTTGCCAAGCCCTTTGGCTCTTCACTCCCAATTCTAAACCAGTCCTAGCCCACTGGAGGATAAATCTGAAACAAACCGGGAAATAACTTCCCTATTCATCAATGTTTCTGAAGTTTCTTGAGGATTCTGAAGAGAAGAGATGAGTGTTTGGCTTAGAGAAGGCAGGAGGGCCAAGGTGAGGAAAGGGCTCAGAGGCAGTGCCATCAGCGTAGTGTACTCCAGAGACTTGCAGCAAATAGGACTAAAGCAAGCAACGTCCTAAATACTAATTTCAATTGTGCTTTTGAGATCTTGAAAATACAAAATCAGTCATTTAACTTCTTGTATACTAATCTGTAAAACATACACATTCTACCTCACCACACTCTTCCCATGATCTAATTAGAAAAAGCACGTTAAAGTGCTAAAAATATTTTAAGGAGTTACGTAAACAACATATTATTAGGGTAGATGAGAAGTTATAGTTCTGTCATTCATCTCTTTCCCATTTGCTTACTTTCTGAGAAGCTTTTATAAACTTTCAGTTAATTATTTTTCCATTCCCCCTTATTTATGAGCATACATGCTTTATGTAAGGTTTAAAATATTATCTCAGAGTCATTAAGGTGTTTTAAAAATCTAGCTGTGTTTCTTATTTACTCAAAATATTTTGTCTGGAAAAATTTTTCCTTAAAAATGAAAAGAATGTTTATAAAATTGTGCTATGATCAAGGCCAACCATAAACAAATGCTTGCAGGCTAACAGAACAAGTATGTCCTGCGCTATGGATGACTTCCCAGCGTATCATAATAGTTCCTTAAAGCTGTTATGAATTGTTCCATAAACCCATATTTAGAGACTTTTAAAAATGCAGATTATTGGCCTGAGAGGCCATTTTTGTCTCCAAAGGAACATTGGCAGGCTGCCGTGCCAACCTGCATTTGAGCTACTTTCTCATTATGATCTTAGTGAATTCTTGACCAGATGGACTTGAACAGCTGCCACCCATGCCCAGTAAGTCCCTTTGCTTGAGAAGACAGAATAGCTCATTTGTTTGCAATTCCTCACTGAAAGGACACAAGGGCAATTTTCTACATTGTGAATTACTTCTATCAGAGCAACAATTTCCCTGAAAAGACCAAAGCTCATTGTGCTATTCAAAAACAAACAAAAAATATGCACAAACATTTTTTTCAGGAGCCTTATAATTTGTGCCCAGAAGAGACAAGTTCCTTTTCAGATTAAGTTTTAAAAAATGTTCTTTCGTTGCCATTATGTTAAAGCTGACATGAAGGTTATAGCTGAGAGAACCCTTCTGAAATAATAATGCTGTACATTTGTATAGCACTTTATTCTTTTCAAAGTGCTTTCAGACACATTATTTCAATAGATCCTCAATTCAGGGAAGCAGGGAAAGTAGGTGTTTTTATTCATTACTTTATTGATATAGAAATAATTTTGCTCCACAAATACCACCTGAGTATCTACTAACTCCATTGTATTATACTAAGTATTATGGAGGAGAAAATAAAATATGTTTCTAAAAGGGATTTATTTTGTAGATAAGATATAAAAATGCAAAGCTACATAATAAAAAAAGTACAATATGTTTTAAAAGATGAAAAAAGGCAAAAGACAATACATAGTTAAAACATTAGAGGTAGTTATGATGAACAAACAGTGTCCTGGAGGATTCAGGTATACTCTGTAAAGCAGATGGCACCTGGAATGTACGTGCCTGGAAGGAGACTTTAATGCTTATACTCAATGCTGGAACTATTTCTATAGCACCCTAGACAAAAATGTTGGGATAGCTATAGATTTTAGAGAATTCTATTTCACATTAAGTTGCAATTTCTATCTCTATAGTTCTACCCCTTGCTGACTGGAGCAACACAACACTAATCTATTTTCTCTTTCTGTAGAAAGCCTTTAATACATCTGTAGACACTATCAGATCTTTTTTTAGTCTGTTCTTCTTTTCATTAAATCTTTGAACTTCTCTGGGTACTAACATCATTATTACACTTCTGAACTCCTGTCTTAAATATACAAATTATCTGTAACTCTTGCTATCCAAAATTGATACACTATTATAGGTATACAGAGTTTAATAAGATTCTTACATCCTGGGCTAAAAACACTATAGAGTTTAATTCACTTTTAGCATGTAAGTTAATACTGCTAGTATGAACATTTCTCACATGCAATAGTAACTATCGTGCAAAAGCTGCTTAATTAATATGCCTGGAATAAGTTGTGAATCTTTTCTAAGGAGCAAAGCCTTTCATTGCATTGCTTATTTTCTCTTAAAATGTTTTTTCTTTTTCTTAAGTGTTTCATGACTTACGCATACCCACCCAGATGATGCTTGCTTAAGGAATTAATATCAAAGCTTCAATATATATAACAATGATTCTTTGTATTTTATTTCTCATTTTTATTAGCTGGGAAAATAAAAATTAATAGCTCATATAAATTAATAAGCCAATACTGACCTCTGGTGTATAGTGAAGAAATTGCTTACTGGATGAACAAGTGGACGCTTGGGAAAAGTTTTGTTTTAATGTAAGAATATTCAAAGCAAAGAAGTTTTTTGAGTTATAATTACAAATCTAGAAATTGTGGAATATAAAACTAATTGAATAGAGAACTTCTCTATGTTAGCCTCTGGTGGTATAGATAAGTAAAAAGAAAAGGAAAAAATCACTAACAATAAAACAACCTCATTACAGAAAGTTTTTGGCCAGCTTTTAAGCAGCTTTAAACACAGCAAGTTAAGAAATGATCTACACTCCTGTTCTTAACTCCATATGGACTGGATTTTTTTTCTAAAGGCCTGTTGTGATTTTGTCTTTGTTTCCTCTTTAGTTGGTAGGTGTACATTTATTGCCAGCCATGTCCCCAAATGCCTCTCCACTTCTTTCAGACACAAGATCCCAAAGTCATCTTATTTGCTTTTTTTTATTCTCCTGGAATTTTCCAAAGCTATACTATATGCTGGGATATACTTGTTTTATAACTTGAAGGCTGACATTTGTTAGAGTGGTTCTTATTTGAGATCATTCATTCTCTTCTCTGTTTTCAGTATGCATTCTTCCCTCGCACTACATGCTCAAGCCAGATTATCTGTCTCCCCCTCTCTCTGTGGTCCCCCTGGACAGAGCCACTGTGGGGTGCACAGCCAGGACTGCAAGCTGAGTCCGTTACCCTGCAGCGGTGTCAGCCCTGCAGTTTCAGGCCTCCGCTGCTCCCAGCTGCTTGCTGGCCTGCCCTCTTCTGTAACAGTGCTCACAGGATCTTAGAAACTCACCTGTTGGGGGAGTATCACCGGGCCGGTAGCCAATGGACCCAGATTCTGATTTAATCCCAGCACTACCACTGACTGGCTGTGAGAGCTTCTGCAACTCAGTTTGGCTCCTAGACTGTAGGTTTCTACTTCCTAATCTATCAAGGGGGTGATTCGACTAGATGGTCACCAACATCACCTGTGGTGCTGCAATCTATGATTCTTAAAGCTGGACTCAGGAAGCCAGCTGGGAACCCCAGGTTCTTTACTGCCTGTAGTTCTTCCTCAATTCCTTTCTCCTCCCATCCTCTAGTTTGTTTAGGTGTCTCTAGTGTGCTCTTCATGTGTACTAAACCATTGTACTGTATTTGCCTTTTTCCTTCATTGGCCTCACATATGACAGGCTGTTACTATCTCCAGAATGAATTGAAAAAGAGTGCACTTATCCTACAGGTTTGTATCTGCCGTGTGTTCTTTAGGAGTTCCTGGAGCCTGGAAGCTTTGGTGTCAGCATCAACCTTGTGTCCTAATTTTACAAACCAGATAAAAAGTAAGAATGTTGCCTCTAAAAAACTCTCAAAGGTAATGAATAGTCATAGTTCCTACAGTGAGAAAGTGGAAGACTGGGATTGTTAGTGGGAGCCAAATCACTCTCTATAATAGAATGAGAAGTTGTAGTTCCTTCCCACTGTCAGGCAGATGAGGAAGAAGTGGGTAAGAAGAGAGTGGGAACATGGATTAATGAAACGGTTTGAGGTTGGAGATCATGTGAGGTAAAGACCCAGGGAATGTTTCCAGCCCTTGTGGTGGTCAAAGGAAATTGTGAGAACTCAGCATAAAATTTGATTTGACTCAATGTGCTTGCTTTTGCAACTCCCTGTTTCCAACTTTCAGTAAACTCTTCTATGTTCACAAATACCTTGCATGGGTAGTGTTTTGTGGCAAACAATGAAGAGGATGAGTAGTACTAGTATATCTGGGCCTCTGGTTCTCATCCTTCAGGGCACTTTAGAATCATATGGTGTGTGTGGTGGGGGGGTGTTAAAATCTGGATGCTGATGTCATACTCCAGAGAATCTCTGGGGGTGGGGCCCAGAATCAGTACTTCTTAAAAGATGCCAGGGGAATCTGATGTGCAACCCTGATAATGAACCACTGGCCAGGATGTGAGAGGCAATCAACATTATCTGACAAGGTTCATGACAACAGCATGATGAGTATACCTGAGCCATAGAAGAGACAGTGGGATAGGCAAAGACCACAGTGAGGCAAGAATAAAAGTTCCACATTGACTTCTTACTACTTAAACAAATTAACTAGAAGCCTCCTCTAATGGAGAAAATGCACCCAATTGGAAAGGCAACTCAAATAGTGATGAAAATAGCACTAATTTACTTAATGACTAAGTATTTCAATTCGACATCTTGCGAACAGACTCACTACCTTCCAGAAACCATTCTGCCTTATTTGAAAAGGGCTGAAATTCATGTATATGAAGCATTAATTTCACAATATATTCAACAGCTCTCTGACACCTTGGGTGAAGAACTTCCGATTGTCTTACCTACAGGATGGCAATATTTATACCGTTTTAATTCTGACCCATCCACTGGCGCAGACTGTTCACTTATGTTACCGTCATGGGCAAGTGATGCAGGAAGAGAAATATTGCTCATCTGTGAAATTGGACAATACATTAAATCTGTCTTGGTCTTTAAGCCACAGTAAGTACCATGTTTAATTGGGTTTATAAAATGAGATCTTGTTCAGGGCAAGGATCAGTACGGAAGAGAAGCTATAATGGATGCTAAATTAAATGCCCAAGTTAAAACTAAACTGTTACATGCACAAGTCAGTAATTTCAGAACTAAGATTCCCAAGTGAATCACAAGTTGACCTCTTTGTGTGACATCAAATTTTAGAAGCCTAATCTGACTTATTTCCAACTATATGCCCCAAAAACATAACTGGGAATTCTCTCTCTCTCTCTCTCTCTCTCTCTCTCTCTCTCTCTGAATTTTCTGACATTTTTTTTCTGTAGTGACAAGTAAATGGATGGTGTCAAAGCTCAAATTATGGAAAATGAAAAAGTTTTCCAAATTATTAATATCTGGATCTTAGGATTTATCAACTATGGCATATCTAAAAATACAAAACCCACCTTTCCTATCTTTGTGGAATCTCTAGATGTGGAAATAAAGGCCTCATTGCATGCGGAAGTGCTCTACCAGGCACAGTTTTCATGAAAGGGATTTAAATGGCTGCTTTAATTTGTAGACCAGACTGTATGCGCCAGGAATCTAAGACTAATGAGCTGCTTTCTCAGAGAACTGCCTCTTCTAAATAAACAGGGCCTTTTGCACTGACCCAGGAATATGAGTTGTGGCTGAAAGACTAATTATACTAATATGATAATGGACACATTCCCAACAATATAAAAGGGTGTTCTCTCCATCTTCAAAATTAGATGCTCATTCAAATGCTGCTGTAAGTGAAAATTTCTTTTCACAGAAAAGAATACCTGGAAGGGCCATCCAGAGACAGTCTCAAAAGCAACACTGGGCAGGGATTGACAAGGATTGAGGAGATCATTTGGCCAGGGGTATTAGTGACAGAGAAAATATTCCTGAAGTTGGAGATAGCAAAACCCTTGGAGAATTGTTGAGCAGATTAGGTTGGCTTCAGTGAAGACACCATATGGTCTAAAACGAGAAATAAAGATATTTATGCATTTATGCAGCATTTAAAAGGTTTGTCCATAGATATAAGTACAATCCCCCCAAAATGACAGTTGTATCCCATGGGAGTGGTGGGCTTCCATGTAGCTACCTAGAAACATTAAATATTTAGAATTATGTTCAAAATAAGTTTGAAACACCTAAGAAACTAGAATTCATCATTTGTTACATGTATATGTGGGTGCACACACACATAGTTTTATTCCGGGAATTTTCCCAACTAAATTCTATATAACTATATGCTATCTTTTTTCCCAATCTTAGTCTATATGTCTACACAGGTTTTATTCTATATGATTTTGGCTGCTTTCAGATTGTACATATAGTCTCAAATGATCATTGAAGAGAAACAAAGAATCTTCAATAGGCTCTAAGGAAAATTTTTTGAAAAAGTCAACAAATGTATTAGTAGTAACAGCAGTGACATTATCATGCAATACTTTGGAGAGGCAGCACTTACTTAAATATAAAAAATTCTGGTGTGTTTTGTAAGTAAAAAACCCTTAATAAAGTAATCCCAAGCCTGTACATTTATACTACTGTAAAATGTTTATAGGCATTCAAGTATAAGAAGAAATTAGACTCAAAGCATGCCTGGGTATCCCATATGGATGCACTGTGTAATCAAGGTCAATATCATTTCTCACAGGCTGTTCCACTGGGTTAGCCAATATACTGAAGCCAATTTACCATAGAGATTTTCTAATTTAGCAGAATTAACTTCTATACTAATTAAACAGCTTAAGACATCAAACATTTTTCTTTCAATTGGAAAGTCAGAAACTCTATTTCTATAAATAAGAAAAATGAAAGGCAAAATAACATTTTTATTCTAGTCACGAAGAAGCTAGAATTTTCTGATAGATTCTAGACTCAAAGTTGTGTCCATGCCCTAATGCTTCAGGTAATGGTGAGGGTATCATGAAAGGTGCATTTGAATGACCATTGCAAGCTCCATTTAACTTCCATTGTGTGCCCCAAACCTCTGGTAAAAGCAGACGGAAATGGGAAGAATTTCTAAGCCACTGAATTGAGCAGGGTTCTGTTGAGGTACAGTTTGTGGACCTAAGAAGAATAAAGGAGAAGGAAAAGAATTTGAATGATTGTCAAAGAAAAATAAAAAAGGGAAGCTATGTAGCAGTCCTGGTTAAGAAGGTCTCACCTATTTTTTAACATGAGGTTTCCTAGAAACTCTACATATGTATGTATATATAGATTTAATTATTTAACTATACATATACAATTATAAACAATTTTGAGTTTATTGGTAAACATTAAAAGATGGTGGTTCACTTTAATTTTCTTCCAGATATATATACACCCAGTTGTACCAATACTATTTTCTAAATAATACCTCATTCTCCCATGTAATTGAACTGCCACATAGATCATCTATTAGTTCTGATATATATTGGATACCATTTCTGTATTCCCTATTCTGAACCACTAGTCTAATTCTCCTGTCTTATACAAATACAATGATGAATTAATTATAATATTTTCTAACTGGTCAATCATTATGGTTTTTACCTTGGCTATTTTTGGTAATGTAGTCATCTTTAACATAAACTTTAAAGTTGGTTTCTCTAATTAAAAATAGTTATTGCATTTATGGTTGGAATTCCATTAAAATTATATATTAATTCAGGAGAATGAACAATGCCCTGAAATTAAGCTTTCTCGTCAAAGACTGTGTGTTCCTTTCAGATTTTGTTTTATACCTTTAAATACAATTTTATAATAATTTTATTCATGTAGACCAGTGACTCTTAAACTCAGTATCTCATTGGAATTACTTACAAGCTTTAAAAAAATGCCATTGCCTAGGATTTGTACCTAGAAATTTTGCTTTGTTTTGTCTGAGGACATCAGAATATTTTAAAGCTCCCCAAGATAATTTTAATGTAAAGCCAAGGTTGAGAATCATAAATATAGATACTGTGCCATTCACATTAAATTTATTCCTAAGTATTTTATACTTTTCTTGGAGCCTTTTCCAATAATATATCTTTAATCACTTTTTGAATTTCTTCTATGGGGTATGGCCCATCCAAATTTTCTGCTTTTTAATTTGGCAATGTGTACTTTGTTAGGAATTCATTCATTTACTCTAGGTTTTCAAATATATTTCTATAGAGTTTCATATTCTCTTTTCATTATTATTATTTTTAGTAGTAGTAATTATTGTGTTACATTAGAATCTCCTTATGTACTTTTTTTTTCTTTTTGAGGTGTTCTTCATTCTCTCTGGTAATTTTATTTTACTGGGTATATATTATGATTGCTCCACTTCATCTTCCTCTCTCTTGCTGCTGACCGTACTTTTCTTTGTCCTCTCATTGGGACTCATTTCTGATCTTTGGAAAAATACAGATGGTGTCAAAAAGCGGCTTTGCCCCTGTACTTGCTCTGACAGGCCCCTGCAAAGGCACCTGGAGGAAGCCTCTTGCTCTTTGTACTCTAAGTACTGTTTACTGCAAATGCACAAAATCCTCTGCTTACCTTTCCGCTTCTTCACTTTGGGGGATCAGGAAATCCAGCACTTGAGAGGAGACCTGTGTTGCATCCTCCCGATGTGCCCTCAGATCTCTGAAAGCCAAGCTGTTCCCTGGAAAGCTCACTTTCTCGTCAGTGCTCACCCCTAGGCTCTACAGTGTTCTCTTGTTCCTTGGTCCCTTGCCTACCCAAGAGGGAGAAATGCTCACATCCCTGCTCTCAGTTGAAGTCTGAGCAGAGGCTCAGGTGGCCCAGTCCCTTCCTGCTAGAGTGAAGAGGAACCTAGTTTATTCAAGATGCCACGTTCCTTACAATGGTAAGATAAGAGAGCACTTAGATCACACGTCACAGCGTTTCACTGAATCTCTAAACTTGCCTCTCTTTGGTGCACATTCAACTTCACCCTCCCCTGCACTATCTTGTCCAAACTCATATCACAGAGATATTCTCCCTAAATTACAATGTATGTAATTGGCTTCATACACGTATTTGGCTAGCATTGAATAAGGAGATAAAGAAAAAAAATCATGCATGCAAGTACATATTAGGAAAAATAGGGCTTAATGGGCATAAAAGGTATATGCAAAATCTTGTATATGAACTATAAATACACTGCACAAAATTTGGTCCTTAAAAACTTCCTTTCAGTGCTGATAACAAACCAATGCCCCATGTCAAGCAGAGTGTTTTATAGTTATTCTAAATATCAAAGGAACATCATAAGTTTAATTGGGGAGCCTCATATAAATAGCTGTTGTATTGAATTGAACTTATTTTGGTAGTGTATGATCTATAATAATAGAGGGTGAAACTCATCTGTAAATTGTGTTTTTTGTGGTTGCATGAATTTCTGAACTGGTATCATATTTTTTTTGCTGGAACTTAAACACCCCAGGCCAACTACCAACAGAAACCAGGGTGAAAAATGGGGGTAGGGGGTAGAAGCATAATACCTTTCTTCTCCTAATATTTCTACTTTAGCTACAGAGAAATGGATTTTTGCATCTCTTCCAGTTCAGGGAGTATGAAAAGAACTAGTCTAGTCTCACTCTCTCTTCACATTGAATAGTCTCCTATTTTGTGAGGCTTGTATTTGTGCACCTGAAAAATACCGGGTCACCATTATTAGTGGGAAAGGTAACTAGGCCCCCAAAAGACAATAGGATTCTCCCAGGTTTTTAAATCTAGTTTCTTTCCCTTTCCTCTGTCTTGACTCAGACACAGCATGCACTTATACTTCTGGCCCCATATTGCCTGCCATTGTGGAAGAAACTCCAATGTTTTGCAACTTCTCTGCCTGAGTTTTGATGGATAGGTCATGTCAGCTGTGCCTCCCAGAATCACCTCTATTCATTCTCACATTCCATTTTGACCTCATTTTCCAGAAGTATTTCCAAGTAAGCTGTAACAGAGAAGCCAATCTTATGGGAATTTTTATACCTCTATTGATGCCATTAATACTCCAGATCAGTGGTTCTCAACCTTCTGGCCCTTTAAATACAGTTCCTCATGTAGTGACCCAACCATAAAATTATTTTCATTGCTACTTCATAACTGTAATGTTGCTACTATTATGAATTGTAATGTAAATATCTGATATTCAGGATAGTCTTAGGTGACCCCTGTGAAAGGGTCGTTCGACCGCCAAAGGGGTCGCAACCCACAGGTTGAGAACCGCTGCTCCAGATCTTCATATGGAAATTCAGGTTTATTTTCAATATGTTAGAATGTATGAAGGAAAGAGTAAGTAGCTCACTGCCATTCCCACTCCCAACAATCTGTAGAATTACTGCCATTGTTAAGCTGGCTAATAACTAACTTTTTAATAGAACCATTTTCCAATTAAATTTAACACTGATATTGCATTTGCATACAGATAACATTAGACTTCATGCATTAACCTCAGTGCTCACAACATATTTTAGTTATAATTTCTAAACTTTACACTTTCTTCATGTCTAAAGTCATCTACAAAAGGCCTGAATTTTCAAAGATTGAATTCTTTTTTTTCTTTTTTTTCTTCTTTTTTATTTATTTTTTTTAAATGAAATCTTTATTGTTCAGATTACATTTGTTCCTCTTTTTTCCCCCCCATAACTCCCCTCCTCCCAGTTCCCACCCCACCCTCCGCCCTCACTCCCCACCCACTGTCCTCATCCATAGGTGCACGATTTTTGTCCAGTCTCTTCCCGCAAAAGATTGAATTCTTTTGGATTTCAAATCAAAACTGGTTTGACTGTCAAATGGTTAAAAACAAGTTAATTTTATTAAAGATTCTAACAGGATTACATTTAACATTCATTACCATTAATAATGGTAGATGTGAGAGATAGAAAATCATAAAGCCAAGATCAACATTTATTGCCATTAATAATACTAGATGTGAAAGATATAAAGTTACTACAGTTCAGTGAGAATTTTGACATGTATAGTTGTCTTATTCAGTTTGAACGGCTATAACAAGACACCACAGACTAGGTGACTTAACCAACAGACATTTATTTCTCACAACTCTGGAGGATGGGAAGCCCAAGATCAGGTGCCTGTAGATTAGTGTCTGGTGGGAGCCCACTTCCTTATTTATAGAGGGCCATTCTTCTTGTACCTTTAGGAGGTGGAGAAAGAAACCTCTTTCAGGTCTTTTCTTCTGAGGGCACTAATCCCATTGATGAGGGCTCCACCCTCATGACCTAATTACTTCCCAAAGCCCCCACCTTCTAAACCATTACATTTGGGCATGAGGCCTCAACATACAAATTTTTGGGAAACACACACATTCAGTCCATAGCAACAGTTAACACTATTGATGCTCCAGCATAGATATAGATAGATATAGATACAGATATAGATATAGATGATATAGACATGTAGATATAGATATAGATATAGATATAGATATAGATATAGATAGATATATACAAATTTTTAAAATATATCTTCTAATTAATTTCAGAGAGGAAGGGGGAAGAAGAGAGAGACACAAACTTCAATGATGAGAGAATCATTGATAGGCTGCCCCATATGGGGATCAAGCCCACAACCCTGGCATGTGCCCTGACCAGGAATTGAACAGTGACCTCCTGGTTTACAGATGAACACTCAACTACTGAGCCACACCAGCCAGGCTCCAGCAGATATTCTGAATTCCTTTTGCTCTTTCTGTGAACCCTCTACCAGCTGCTTTGCACTTTGCTTCAGAAGGCCTACACCTGAGACTCTTTGGAGACCTCCTTTGAGCAAAAAATCTGCAATACCTGACATTCAGGTTCAAGTGTCTGAAAATCTAGCCGTCCTAGCTTCTAGCTGGGTGAGGCTGAACCTAGACTTTGTCTGAAATCACATCCTTACTTGTCTTCTCTCTTTCCTACTTTTCCTCTCTCCTTCCTTCCATGTTTTCCTCTGACATCGCTTTCTTAAAGTATTTCCACCTGAGGCCTCATCTCAAGGTCTTCTTGAAGAGAACCTCATCTAAGATAACATGTAACAGAGAGCCTTACAATAAAGTAAGAAAATAATATTCATAATTAGAATATGAGCAGAGCCCATCATGGCACAGACCTTGTGCAGATTGTTATAGAATTTACCAGGCAACTGAAGAACACACAGGAGTACTTGGAGACACAGGAAAAACCCATTTATTTACAGATATTTCACAGTACAGTGACTCAGGGGAGACTGTTTCTCTCCAAATCCTGAGCAAGCCAATATGGAGGAAGCTTTCTCTTTATACCCTTTGGTGTCTTTGTCCCCCAAATATGGATCATACTTCCGGACCTTTCGCGGGTTTTGCAGAAAGCCCCGTGTATTGGTATGGGGGCCGTGAGACCACACCTAAAGGCTTGGTCTGGCGCCAGTGCTGATAACCCCATCTGGAGGTTGTGTATGGTTCATGGTTTATGGCCTCTGTAAAATGGGAGTGGTACTTAGGTAAACAGGTCTTGCAGGACCAGATAATTAAGGAAGGGGCAGTGACTAGACACTAGACTATAGGCTAACAAGAATGTGCATTAGGTTACTGGCACAGATTCAGATTGCTAGCCCTCCAAAAATGTCTCATTTTCCCCATCAAGATTACTTCCTAAATCAACGCGGCAGCACAGTGCTCTTTAGTGATTCCTCAGAAATATCTGGGTATGATTAGAGAAGGGAAATAACTCTCATGCTACTGGGAACAAAAATCAATGAAAGTGGATTTATTACAAGGATTCCCATTTCTGCTCACAGGTTACTGAGGTCTCAAGAAGTGAGGGCTGCATGTTGAGTAGGTAATGTGATACCAGCGCACAGGTGAAGGAAGTTGGCAATCTGTTTTATATCTAAGTTTGGAATGCAACACCAGAAATCTGTTATATATGTAAATTTGGAATGCAGTGCCAGAAGGTATCTTTTACAGGTTTTCACAGAAACTCAAATATAGTTATAGGAATTTGTTGAATTTAAGAAACAGTTTTGTCTAGGAATAGGCAATGGAGCAGAGGAAGGATAGATCTCCAAATTTTCCACAATAACATGTATTGATGTTATAATCAAAAAAGTAAATTAAATTTTGATTACTTTATAACTTTTTACTTATAAGATATTTAAAAATAAAACTAAATTTTTACTACTAGGGAATTGTTAGTAATTGCAAACATTCATAAAAGGAAATATTGTACAATTGAAGTATGGTACCTATTTGCTTTGTTTAACAATGGACAGGTTATTTTGATTTTCTGAATTGTATAAATCATCCCATTCGATTGAATGCCTTATTGATTGAATGACTATCCCATTGATTGTGATCTTACTGGTTATTGAAGCACATTCTTCTGTACCTGGGAAACAGAACAGCACAATTACCCTAAATTGTTTTAGTGTCCACAGATGGTGCGTTCCCTGTCAACTCAGTGGTCCCAAGACCTGAGGGTTCCAGATAATGTTTCTCTGTCAACTCAGTGGTCCCAAGACCTGAGGGTTCCAGATAATGTTTCTCTGTCAACTCAGAGGTCCCAAGACCTGAGGGCTCTAAATAATGTTTCTGTCAACTCAGAGGTCCAAAGACCCAAAACTATAAACAATCTTTGTAGATAACTAATCAGCTCAATCTCGCTTCTGTAACTGCTTTGTGCAAACCAGGGTCCTCATTCCAAACCCTGGGATGTAATCAATACCTTTGTGATTTTATTCCAAACCCTGGGATGTAATCAATACCTTTGTGATTTTTGCCTATATAAGTCTGGTTTTGCCACCATCTTATTACTATGAGATTTGGGAATGACCCCTCATAGTCCCGGATTGCAATAAATGTGACTCTTTAATTCGACTTCTTGAGGCGTCCTTCTGTGATTCGCGGGGTACATTACAACACAATCAGTAAAATAATGTTTATAAAGTGTTTTGAATGAGATTGAAAAATATTATGAGATGACATCAAATGACAAAGGCAAGATTCAAAATTTTATATACTATTTGATATCCTCTATAATGTGTATAGAAAATAAACTAAAAGGAGTTACACTGTACTATGAGTTAATTTTCACTAGATTATGAGGTTATATATTTTTCTTATTATTTACATTTTACAAACATTCTGTTCTGAATATTTACAATCACACAGGAGTAAACTTCGTAAAATTTGGAGCTGTGTGCTTACATACTCCTAGGCCTGGGATGCTAACAACCTGAGGCCTGGGAGTACTTCTTAACAGGCCTAGGAATAATTAGTTGTATCTAAAACATTTGAACTAATTTATGCCTTTAAATGGATCCCATTTTTCTCTGCCACACTTCCCCATTTTCCTCCAAGCATCTATCTTCCTTTGAATGCCTGCCACTTCTTTGTCTCAGGAAAGCTTAAATTTATTTCCAGCAGATTCCCTCACATTCACATGAAAAACATACATCTGCTGTGTGTTTCTTTTTTCCTCACATCTCACTGAGAGTCTGCTAGCATTTTTCTGATGATTTATGGAAAAGTAAATATAGTTTTCAGTGCTATTCACCCCATGTAAATTTCTAATGATCCCAAATGTGAGGGTGTGTATGACAATGACGCCTTGGGAAAAAGCCAGCTGCTCTTTTCATTTGAGCAATGGTTTCATATTATTCAACTCACTAAGTAGGCTTGTTTGTTTCCACAGCTGTTGACTTCATCTCCCTCTCAATGGATGAAAGGAAAGAGAAAAAAAGGAAATGCTTCCCTCCACATTCCTTCCTGGCTACCTCTTTCCTAGGTGGTAGACTTATCCATTATTACAATCAGGGACCTTTGGAGCTAGAAAGAATCTAATCGATTATAACTGTCAAGTACCCTCTTTGTGAAGTAGTTTTACTTTGCATACATTATGTGTAATTAACCACTTATTGTCAGATAAGAAAATTAAGGCTCAAATTCATTAGGTATCTGGACTATGGTCACAAATATTATGGATTGAGAGTTTGAGTCACTCCTTTCTTTCTCTCACAGATCGAACTGTAAGGACTAATAAACTTATCAAACTTAAGGTCTAAGAATGGCTATAAGCCATAAAAATAAACCTTTTGTCAGGCTTCTAGGCTTACATTTGTACACTTGGTTTCAATCTTCAAGCAAGGGAGCTACTGCCCACTAGCATGAGGATGTGGGGCCTTGAAGGCTTAGGGGTCCTGGGGTTTAAGTTTCTGAAGGGCATCTATGACATGTTCCGACTCCAAGTCTCAAGGCCTCATTCCTTCCTTACCAAGGTCCTGACTGCTGCCGAGGACACCTCCCTGATGGCAAACTCAGCTTGTCTTTAGGCTGACGACTCTGAGTTGGTCCTGGGCCTGGTCTTCACATGGTCCATCTCCGGCTGTAGGAGGTCTGTTTAAAGCTGTGAAGGGGTTTTCTGACTTTTGCATGGTTCCTGAAGGGGACCAACTTGAGCCTTTCATTTTCTCTTTTCAGTTTATGATGGAACCCATCCACAGTCTTTGTAATCGCCATTTACCTTGCACCTCTCAATAGCCAAAGAAAACTGCACTATCTAGTGTGCCCCCTTCTGTCAGTTTCCTAAGGCTGCCATTATAAAGTACCACAAACCCGGGAAGAACACCAGGAATTTATTGTCTCCCAGTTCTGGAGGCTAAAAGGCCAAAATCAAGGCTTCAGCAGGGCTGTTTCTGAGGGAGGAAGAATCTGTTCTTTGCCTCTCGTAGCTCCTGGAAGCTGCAGGTGTTCCTTGGCTTCCCGCCGTCTTCCCCTGCACGTGTGTCTGCTTCTGGGTCTGGATGTCCCCTTTTCATAAGGACATCAGTCAGATTGGGTTAGGGCCCACCCTAGTGACCCCATCTTAACTTGATCTTCATAAAGATTATATTTCCAAATAAGGTCACATTTACAGATACTGGGGTTAGGACCTGTATCTTTGGGGGACACAATTCAACCCATTTAATTTTAATTGACCACAGGTGAAAGCTTAGCAGTTGCATTCCAGGGGCCCTCGAGGCTCCACAACCACCTCCGATAGGATCCTTATTGCCATCGGCTAGTGACATAACTCTAGAACCCCATCCATAGAGCCCAGCTTCATTACCCCCCACCCTGCACTCTTGGTACCAAATGTCTTATGTAGGCTTCCCAGAAGCAGACCCTGGGATACAGCGTCATGAGCAAGGGATTGACTAAGGGCCAGGGGAAATAAGTAAAAGAGAAGGGAATGTAGAGCAACAGCATTTTAGACAACTCTTCAGTCTTAGCCTGAACTATTGGGGTGCTCTAGACTATGAATTAGATCATAATGTGCCCCCCTCTGAGGCAAGAGAACCAGGGTGTCAGACTCTTACAATAGTCAGTCTATGGTTACAGGCTGCCCCAGACTAAGATCTCTCTGTGTGGGGGAGAACTGACGCATGGCCAGGCCTCTGAAGAAGGCCACAGGTGCAAGGCATTTGGAACAAAGCACAGAAACTAAAAGATGTGTGCATAAATAGCTGGTGGAGTGGATTGGAGTGGGTGGGGGTGGGGAGAACATGGGCAGGGTCTACTACTCACTTCTCACTCGTTTGTGAAGCTTACTGCAGCTTCAACACACAAATGTCACAGGTAAAACAAGGTTACTTGGCACACTGAGGGTTCGAGGAGGACCAGGATGCCTCCTGATAGGACCCAGCGTGTGTGGAAGCAGGGTGTCCTGGTATGTGAGGGGAGGTGCCTGGCAGAGGTCATGCTCACATCCATGGCAGCTGCCAAGGCAAGTGGGAGGCAGCTCCACTGTGGGCTGGGGAGTGGCGGGAACCAGCCCTTCAGGGTCAGCACAACAGAGCAGCAGCCGCTGGTCCTGCCTGAGAACCTGTTTATGAGATTCCCTGAGAAACTTCCAAAACAAATGTCAGAGAAGCCATAGTGGAGATGCACTGAGGCCTTCAGTAGCAGGGCTGTAGGTACAACCAGATGCATTAATGCCTATTATTTTACCCTGCCACACTGTTTCTTTTTAATGCTAGATGGGTATGGCAATCCTTTGTTACAGACAAAATTATTTTATTTTCTCCACAATGGAACAGACAATTCACAGGGCTAATTAGAAAGAGTGGATGAAAAGTAATATGAAGAAATAGATTAAGTTGAAAATAATAATTAAAGGAAATCAGAAAGGAGCAGAAAGAATTTGGAATTTACTTGAAGGGATATATGAGGAAAAGATTACATAAATTCTCTCTTTGAAGTGGGAAGTGTGCAGGAAGAGAAGAAACAGCTGTCAAAATGCTCCATGCCAAACACTTAGGTATTCCCTTGCGATGAGGTCTTGGAGTGCAGATTAAATATATTTGAGGAAACCAAGGTTCCAAGAGGGCAATTGATTTTTTCTCAAAATTACACTGCTGAGGATTTTAAGAGTGATAACTGAGAAATAGGTGTCTTTTATTTATTTATTTTTAATTTTTAAAAATTTGCTTTTGCAGAAAATAACATTTGAGTTTTTATTGTTCCATTTTTTAAAAATAATCTATCTTGATTGTTGAAAATATTGCAGATGTCCCTCTTTTCCCCCCCATTAACTCCCTCCTTCCCATTTCCTCTCCCTCCTCAGGCCATCACTGCACTATTGTCTGTGTCCATGGGTTATGAATATAAGTTCTTTGGTTTTCCCTTCCTGTTATTCTTCCCTCCCCCCCCACCCCTTCCTTCTGAGAATCATTAGTCTGTTGCATGCTTCCATGTCTCTGGATCTATTTTGTTTGTCAGTATATTTTGTTCATTACATTCCACCTATAAAGGAGATCATGTGATGCTTGTCTTTCTCTGACTGGTTTATTTCTCTTAGCATAATACTCTCCAGGTCCCTCCGTGTTGTCTCAAAGGGTGAGAGATCCTTCTTTTTTTATTGCTGTAATAGTATCCCATGGTGTAAATGTATCACAACTTTTTTATCCACTCATCTACTGATGGATATTTGGGCTGTTTCCAGATCTTAGCTATTGTAAATTGTGCTGCTATGAACATAGGGGAGCATACATTCTTTCTGATTGGTGTTTTAGGCTTCTTAGGATATACCAGTAATCCTAAAAGTGGGATCACTGAAATAGGTGTCTTTTTTACTACCAGAATATTCTATAGCTAATTTTAGATTTAGGTTCTTATATCCCAAACTGTGCTCAACATCTGCCCACCTCCACTTTCCCATTCTTATCAGCAGGCAATTTCTCTGATGTACTTAACTAACATTAGCACACAATCGCCATGTAAGTTGCTTAGGCAAATTAGCACCAGTTTTGCTACATCTGGGCCAATGTCTCTCCCATATCTGACCTTTTAGTTGGAGTGTACTTGTTGGAATGTCTCTCACACTTTCATCACTTGTCTCCTGTTAAGAGAGATTTGTGACCACTGACATGAAGCTTTCTCAGAGAGACATGCTGGTATGAGGCAGCTAGCTTCTGAGTAGGTAACTTCCAGACTTGTGTTTGGGATTGCCCTAAACTGATCAAATAAAATTGGCAACATTTTGTTGTTTGTTTGTTTTTGGACACATGAGAATTTAACATCTTCAGAATCAAGTCTATTATGCTCTAAATGTAATGCTTAAACCACAGAAAGCAGAGCAAGTTAGGTCAAGATTGTGTTTCAGCTTTCTAGTGCTTTTATGGGGCACATCGGAGCTTTTGTCTCACTGCATGAGGGCGCCCTCCTGTGGCCACAGATCCCACTGGTTCGGCAACTGCAGGATAACAATGAAGGTTGCAGGCTTTGCAGAAACTGCAGATCAGGCCAGAAGTCATAATCCCTGCACTATCTCTTCAAACTCCAGTTGCCAGGCCAGCTAATCTTACATTTGCTAAACTTAAGCAAGATTGTTTTTCTTTTTAAATAAAATATTTCTATTTGAAGAAGGGATTTCATTCTATTTTGACAAAGTAACATTGGAAAATGACTTGGAAATGTTTACTTTGGAGTGTTACCTGAAATACTGCTTCCAAAGCTGACCATTGCTTTCCTTGAACATGACCCTCACTCATGACAGGGCGGGTTCTAAAGCTCATGTTCTGTAAGAGTCAAGCTTAGTTCATCTCTTAATATAAGCTCTTCCTTCTCAGAGTGGATCCCTGTATTTTGAAGTATCAGCATCGATCAAATCATACCCATTTCTTCAAGTTTTAATTCCCTCTGTGCTGTTTCTATACAAGAGAGATTATTTTATAATTTATTCAACTTATATTATATTTAAAGATATTGGCATATGGAAAAAAATTAGCCACCCCCCAATTTCATTATCCACCAGCACCATTATTATTCTAATGTATTTTCTTTTATTCCTTTTATATGCATACATGTATATGCCTATAATACATTTAAAATTTATGATTGTCTAAACTATATGTTATATAGTATGTTATAATTATATATACTATATATTGTTTTGTTATTATAGCTTTTGGGTAATGTGGATCAATTATTCCCTGAGTGAATTATTCAGAGAATATGCTATAACTATTAAAAGCTTAAAAACAAAAGATCTGGACTAAAGTGGACCTGGCGTGAACCTACATCCAATTTATTTATTTCTCCTGCAGGCAAATGAGGTTATTAAAATGTAACTTGTTTACCATTATTTGTGTGCCCCTTCCCCAAAGATAAACTACAAAGAGGAGGAAGAGAATTTTATACCTGCTAGATTGCTGGCTGGTATAGATATTCTTATCGAGTTCATGCTGCCTCAGGCTATTCAGGCCATTCTCCTCCTGTTTGCTCAGTGAAACTTGATCTATATACACTGACCCCCTGGAGAATCTATAACTGCCTTGAGTCACATTCCATTATGGTTTTGTGTTTAGTTAGCCAATCATGTATATATTTTATACTAAAGGCCTATTTTGGCCAACCAGGCAGTCCCTGGCAATTCATTTGCCAACCACGGGACATTCAAAGTCTCTGAAATCACTCCACACACTGAGGGCAGTACCCTTCTCAGAGTGGGCTGGTTCCTCAGGGGAGCCCCACAAAGCCCCAAAGCAGGGCTGTTCTGTATCTATTCTCTTCTTAAATCAGAGAAGGCACTGTCCCGAGGAGTCCATAAGTGTAATGAAATACTGACATTGGTCACAAAGATAAAGATAGATCCTCTTGAACAAAATGGGCTCGGACTTCCAGTAGCAGCAGAAATCACAGCAAGTCCCCCGTTATTTGGTACCCTTATTGTCAACTGGCAATGGGGAGTCTGCACTTTAGAATTGGGGAGCATGAGGGCCCCCTGCTTCCAGAGGAGTTGTCAGCTGCTTTCACATTGGCTTTGCCCTCTGCCCAGGCCCATTGAGGCTTCCTCCCCAGAAGGTAGGAACTTTAGCAGAAAAGCTGGGTAGATGATTGGGGCAGATTGCTTCTTATATTTTACCCTAATTTGCATTATCGCTCAGCTTCACATCACTGTATTTACTTACATAATTTTTAAACGAAAAGAAAAACCCTCTTCTTTTAGGTTTTGTACCTGAAATTATTGTGAACAATTTGGCTGCTATTGGTCAGTCACATTTTTTTTTATTATTTTTAAATTTTTTAAAATATTTTATTGATTTTTTACAGAGAGGAAGGGAGAGAGATAGAAAGTCAGAAACATCGATGAGAGAGAAATATCGATCAGCTGCCTCCTGCACATCTCCTACTGGGGATGTGCCCACAACCCAGGTACATGCCCTTGATCGGAATTGAACCTGGGACCTTTCAGTCCGCAGGCCGACGCTCTATCCACTGAGCCAAACCAGTTCCGGCGGTCAGTCACATTTTAATTCACTTAAAATATACTCACATATTGTTGTTATTGTTATGTATCTGGCAGGCACACACTAATGTATGCTGTGGTAAAATATGCTTATGGGTATTTAATGCCAGGATAATTACTGTATTTTATTTCGACTTTAGTCCACAGCATGGGACCTCTTCTGAAAGTACATATACAAAAATGATTGCTCCCAGGATGGCCAAAATGTTATCTTCCTTTCTTTTCATTCCTGAAGTACATTATAGTTTGTCCTCCCTCCAGAATTTTGTAATTACTGTGAGTGAAAGAAAAATGAAATGATGCTTAATTTGCTGAGTGCAAATATATCAAAACTTCACAGGTTAAAGATACCACAAAAACATTTTTTTTTCAAATGGTTTTTGCCACTGCTTTAATGAAAGAATTGACTAAAGATTTGCTGTCTGATTTGAAATTATGCTACTCTCAGAACATCTTTCTCTGTGTGGTTAAAATTTATAACCTTCATGTCCTAATTTAGCTTTATTACTTGCTATCTCTAAAATATTTTAAGATATAAGAATTTCCTTTCCTTATTCCATTTTCCTGGTGAGATCTTTAATTGTTCTCATTTACTGAAACATGTTGAACACACATGAGGGAAACATTAAGGAAATAGCACAGAGTCATCACTGTATTATAACCCAACATTCATTTATTGAGCATTTACTAATTGCCAAGCATTTTGCTAGGCGCATTGCATTCCTTCCTCGTTTATTTCTCATAGCGCTCTATGAGCTAAGAATGATGAGAGGCTCACTCTGCTGGTGGGAAATGGATCTGGAAAGGTTATTTCTTTTTCTAATTTCACTCTCCTGAATGTAGTGACTAATTAGAATTCAGTTCTGTCTGACTTCACATCCTGAGAGCTTAATCATTACCCTTTACTGCCTCATGTGTTCCATGTAAACAAGAGAGACAATGCAGTGGACTCACTTGTGCCTTCTCTTTGGTACCACACGGCTATATGGCCTTTGGTTTGCCTTCTACCTTTATCCCGAACCATTCTGGATTGCCTTGCTTTCTGAATACTAAGAGTTCTCTAAGTCCACATTCTCTCCAGATAAATTCAGCCAATGTCACAGCTTTAAATATTAATCAAACACTATTATTTCCAAGTGAATACATCCAGCCATGACTACTCCTCAAATTCCTGCTTTGGCTATCTAACTGCAAAGTCAGCAGTTTCTCTGGGATGTCTGATAGACATCTGGATTTCATGTTCTTTGTCCCAAATCTGATGCTTCCCCTCACTCCCAATCTTAGTAGAAATATCTCTGATTACCTAGTTGCTCAGGCCCCAAATTTAGGAGTCGGCCTGGATTCCTATTTCTCACCCACTCTACATCTGGTCCATTTATTAAGCCTGTTAGTTTCATTTTCACAATGCATCCTAAATTGAGCTCTTGTCTCTTTTGTAGCTACCATGCCGGGCTAAGCTGCCATTATCTCTCTCCTAAATTACTATGGTGACTTCTGACTTGTCTCTTTACTTGCCTCTTTACTTGCATTATTATTTCTTTACCACACCAAGCCCAGGCCATTTTCCAAACAGGAGACCCACTGATATTTTTTAAAACATTTATTTTCTACTCAAATTTTACAATGGATTTCTATCACATGAAGAACAAATATAGAGTATTCACCGGTATCTACCTGCCCCAGGTAACGTAGGCCTTTGTCATCATTTGGATTGAGAGCATACCACTTTGCTTCAATCGCTCTACCCTTTTGCACTACTTTTCTTCCTATCTATTGAACTCTCCTAGCTCTTGCTGCCTTTGGGCTTCTGACTGGCTATTTCCTATTCCCCCAGATTTTAATGTCCATCTTTTGTCAATTCTTTTATCTGTGAGCCCTCCCTCTATGATGCTCCCCCATCACACACTCATGTGTCACTCTGTCTTCAACCAGGCTTTATTTTTTTCCTATGGCCCTTACCACAACCCAATCCATATCACATATTTCTTTTTCAACTTATTTACTTTCAATTTTCCTCATTACAATGGAAACTCCATAGGGGTATATATTTTGCTTGCTTTGTATCCCAAATGTTTTAAAGTGTGCTTGGCACATAGGAGGTAATAAAACTAAATGGTGAATAAAATTATTTAGACATTTGAAAAATCAAACTTTATACTTACTATAAAGTATAGTAAGTACTTTATACTAAAGGCCTATTTTGGGCAACCAGGCAGCCCCTGGCAATTCATTTGCCAACCACGGGACATTCAAAGTCTCTGAAATCACTCCACACACTGGGGGCAGTACCCTTCTCAGAGTGGGCTGGTTCCTCAGGGGAGCCCCACAAAGCCCCAAAGCAGGGCTGTTCTGTATCTATTCTCTTCTTAAATCAGAGAAGACAATGTCCCGAGGAGTCCATAAGTGTGATGAAATACTGACATTGGTCACAAAGATAAAGATAGATCATCTTGAACAAAATGGGCTCGGACTTCTAATAGCAGCAGAAATCACAGCAAGTGATTATGCTAAGAGCAATTGGCTTTTCTTTAAGATTTGTGAGAAATACATGTTGTGCCAATCTGTTAGAAAGTACACTTTCAGATGGAGAAGTAGGATAAGAGAACATGGAAGGCTGGGCTGACCGTAGCCTTAGTCTTCATTTTGAACGGCAGTGTAACAGCCACGTGAAGGAGGCTTTTCTACCTTTTGTTAAGCCATTACTGACTACACTGCCCATATTTTCTTCCACTTCCCTTATATTCTATTCTATAAAATATATCCTCTTCTTCAAATATATAGCTACTTATATACAAATTTACTATGGGATTTATTATATTATTGTAATTTATTTATCAAATTCTCTGGACTTGTTGGTGTACAAGCAAAAAGTAGCTACTTGTTTTATCCACTGACTTTCAAATTCTCTTTCATCATTTTTCCACATCTGGAGGTTAGGAAAACTGTTTGGCAGGCTCTATTGTTAAAAATAGGCTCCTATGAACCAGCAGATCTCCTAAAAAGGTACCTGAGAGAAACAGTTGTACAAATATGTTACGGCAGTTTAGTCAGGGCCTGGAAACAAAACATTCATCGATAGTAGGATAGATAAACAAAGGGCAAATTATTTACACCAGGGAAGTCTATGCAATAGTAAAAAAGTAGTGCTGGTACAACATCCTGGATGGCACACAGAGACATAATACTGGGGGAAAGAGATTAAACACAAAAGATTTCATATGTACAATTCCACTGTGTTAAGTTCAAGATGAGTTACCCATCTAAAGTGAAAGAGGGCAGGATAGTAGTTATTACTCCGAAGATCTGCCTGGTGGTGACACATGTATAGAGATATGTAAAAAGTTATGTAGCTGTATACTTAGATTATGTGAACCATTTCTTCAAAAGAAAAAATAAAAGCCAGTCTAGGGTAGGCTAGTATAAAAAACTTTCACCTCCCTATTCCCTCTCCGGGCTTGATCTGGAGCTCTCCAGACTTACAGAGCGGTAGGAAGAGGCACTGAAGTTTTCTTGTCTCTTTCTTTTTTCTCATCCTCACTAGTTGCACTCTTCAGAGTCAGGCACAGGACTGAGGAGGACTTGCAGAAAAGGCCAAGTCATTCTCCGCTGGGGCTTGTGTGACAGTTGTACAGATTCTGCCTCTCTATCCTTGGATGTGTAGTGGAGAGAAAAGTTTTCCTCCTACCCTCTACATTCAGTGGCTGGGACCCTGCAAATTCAATGGACAAGAGACAGATTAACAGGAGAGAAGAAAACAGGGTTTATGCTTGCAGAGTGAGTGCATGCAGGAAAGACACAGTGGTGAGTAACACCCAGGGGTGGTCAGAGCTTGGGATTAATGTATCTAATTCAGTAGATGATGAGGAGGGGGGAATGGTCACTTATGGGGAAACAGATGACTTTTGGAAAGATACAGAGGTTTTCAAGAGGAAAAACAGGACATAAGAACGTTTGTGATAATGTTTGTCTACGCAGGTTTGAGTGGCCTTTCCGTCTGCAGGGCCATAAAGCTCCTCTGGAGAAGGAATTTGGAGTAGGTTTTCTCATGTGCTTCCTTCCTTCTAGGTCTGTCCGGAAAAGGGATTTATGGCAGGCCTATTTCCCAAAATTGCTTTTTTAATCAGGTAATGGAAGCTCTGAGAAAGTTTTAATTTATTTTTCTTCTTTTTTGCATCTGTTGACTCTGAAATGTCTTCAGCTTAAAATAACCTTTGTCATGAAGTGGCATATTTTGGGGTGGCATGTTCTGATCTGCTATTGTCAGTTCTTCCGGGACAGCCTACTTCAGAGGGCCCCTCCCACTGCACCTTTCCTGAGCAGGAGCCGTGCGCCCCCTGGCGGACTCTCAGAGCCACCTCACCCCGGCTGGGCAGCCCCCCACCTGGAATTAGGGTTCTTTAGGATGACTATAGTTCAGCTACCTCCTATAAAATGAGTTTTTCCCACCTGAAAACTGTTACCACTCCCTTTGTCGTTCTAACTCTAGAATTACAGGCCGCTCCTAGTATGTTGTTCTCTCTGCTCTGCAATACAAGCGCTTTGGCCAACTTGTCACAGAGAGGTTTCCTGTCTGTATCTGGTTGCTCTCCCTTCAGACTCCAGGGGTTCCTGTCAGGCTCTTTAAGCTTCTGTTTGGGTGCAGCTTTCACTGGTCTTGAGGGGAGTGGGGGAGGCAGTTTGAGGGAAAGAGAAATACGTAGTGCAATTTGCTAACAATTCTCATCAAGGAAAACCTCATCAATCTCCTGTGTTCATTCTTCTGGCCTCCTCTTATTTGGGGTACATAATGGGCTAAGGTTTGAAGGGCCAGCGTGGGGACCACCCATCAGGGAAGCCTGTTAGATGGTCTGTCCTCTTCACCTTTCACCCATTGTCTTTACTGTTTGAATTCTAGGGAAATTTCAGAGACCATTGGATAAAAATCACTTAATATCTGTTATAAAATATATTTTGATCTACTTATTTTAGACACAACTATCCCCCCCCCACTATATTATGCACAGATTGAGAAGAGACTAAATGTATATTTTTGTATCCACAGTGCCTAGCTCAAGTCTGATAGACCTGATACTTAACCAAGAGAGCTGGTAAAAAATGCATGGGAGTTATATTTGTTTAGGAACAACACACCAGTCCCCTACATTTATTATTCTTAATAAATATTAAGTATAACCTGTGGGTCTCGACCCCTTTGGGGGTCGAACGACCCTTTCACAGGGGTCGCCTAAGACCATCGGAAAACACATATATAATTACATATTGTTTTTGTGATTAATCACTATGCTTTAATTATGTTCAATTTGTAACAATGAAATTGGGGGTCACCACAACATGAGGAACTGTATTAAAGGGTCGTGGCATTAGGAAGGTTGAGAACCACTGCTTTAAACATTGATAAAAGTGCAATCTGAATGCCTATCTGGCAGGGCACGCTACAATAGCAAATAAAACAAAAGTCTCAGTGACTTGAACACAAAAGTCTTACTTTTCACACATGCTACATGTTCATTGTAGATTTGCAAGGGTTTTCTTCATATCAGGGTGACGCTGGGTTCTGGGCTGTTGGGAGCTTTATTTCCACATGTTTCCATGATCCCAGACATAGGGAAAAAGAGGAAAAAATGTGAATCACATACTGGTATTTTAAGATTCTGCTTAGAAAACACATGCTAATTGCCCTCACATTTCATTGACCTAAGGAAGTTGCAAGATGAAGACAGATGTCAAAGAGATGGAAAAGTCTAATTCTCTTAAAGTGAAGGGCAATGAATATTTGTGAACACTACTTCAATCTGGCATACGGTAGTGTTTCACAAACAGAATTAACCACTATTCATTTTTTTTAGCCACTGTTCATATTGACTATATTTGCCTCTGGCACTTTTTCTTTTATTATAAAACGATGATTGTATTTCCTATCTATGGGTTGCTATATTCTAGTCACTGTTTCAAATATTTGAATATATTAATTAATTTTATTATCACAATAAGGCTATGAGTTTAGTACTACTATTATCAGAATTTTAAAATGAGGAAATAGAATTTCCAAGCAGTTTGGTAACTTGAGAAAAACCACACAGTTAGAGAGGAAGAGTGATTCAAACTCAGCAAGTCTAGTTGCAGAGACTGTAACCTTGACCATTATCTCTCTGTCATTCTATCTGAAACATACTATATAATTCCTATATATAATTCTATATAGTGTATATCTGAACACACATCTAGGTATACATAAATGTATGAGGTATGCCCCTTTGAAATTTAGAATATTATAAAATGTTGCAATCTCTTTTCTAGATTTCTGTCTTTATCTGGACTCTACCTTGTCTGAGTATTATGACTTGGTGCATGCACTTTCAATCTTACTTGGCACATTTTCATAGCAAAAGTATTCATAAGAAATATATTGTTTTGTGTTTTATATTTATATTAGTGGCCCGGTGCACAGATTCATGCACATTGAAAGGAAATTAATTAGAAGAAATATTTTAATACTGCTATTCGCCCTTTCTCTATAATAGAAGTGTCAACCAAATTCACGATCAACAATGACAGATTGAAACACATGTGTGTGATTGGCACCAGCAAGAGCCATATATGTATTGCGCATGCGTGAGACAAAACATTTATTTTTAAATTGCCAGTGCACATCATATGTACCAGCTGGTCGGTTGGTCGGATCGTCAGACGGATGTACGGTTGGTCACTTAGCCTTTTATATATATAGAAGATAAATAATGTTTGCCCTTATTTTTGAAGTATATCCTTTGTTGATACATACAGACCTAGTTTATTACTTTTAAATTCAGTTGTCCCATTTTCTATTCACACCTTATAGTTACTGGATCACATACTTGATTTCTCAAGGGTCAAAAAATTTTGATTTTTTATTTCGCTTTAAAACTTATTTTCTCTAAAATAGTTAGGGAGTATATTTATATACACCCCCTTCTGTATTTTCCTTTTGTTTAAATTGTTTGCAAATGACTGAAGGATGTGTGGTAAACTCATTTCCTAAGAATGCCTTTTTGCTTTACATATTGCACTATCATGCTCTAATACGGATAAATATTATAAATATTTATAAATATTTTATAAAAAATACAAGTATCCATAATAAATATCTTTATCAAATTTAATTATTTGGGTGTTAAATTCTTTATCATACATTAATATTGATGCTTAATCACTCTCTATTAATGCATGTATGTGCCCATCCCTTCCTCCTCCACATCAGCCTATAGAATCAAAGGTCCAAATTATTGCTTTATAAGAATACTAGAGGCCTGGAGCACGAAAATTCATGCACTGGAGGTGGGGGTCCCTCAGCCGGCCTGTCCCCTTTCACAGTCCGGGAGCCCTCAGAGGATGTCTTACTGATGGCTTAGGCCCGCTCCCTGCAGTCTGGCCTCCCTCTGCGGGAGGCGACCAGGCCAATCAGGGGAAGGAGCTGTTCCCATCAGGTCACTGCTGCTGCCACTGCCGGCCCTTGCAGCCGTCATGGCTGCCAGCCCTCCTTGGCCCTCGCAGCCGCTGCGGCTTTGTCCAGAAGGATGTCCGGAAGGATGTCCAGAAGACATCTGGTCTATCTGGTCTAATTAGCATATTACCCTTTTATTAATATAGATGTAAAACTAAAGAGTTGTATGGATGTAACTACTTTTTTCTTACAAGCAAAGCTACACTGTTATTATGAGAAGTTTGTGAGTCAAGAATCAAGTAGGGGGAGTTAATTAGATGACCAGATAACTAATGGTATTCTGTTAAGAGAAGTAATACGTCCATCTTTATATTGAATTAATAAAAAAAAGACAGAAGAATCTTTAAAGTTTATAGGTTGAAGTGCTCTTTCTTTTTTTTTAACCCATTTATCTAATTTTCTCTTATATTAAAAATTTGAGTCCTCTAAATAACATACTATAAGTTTCTGGGCCAATACAAAACAGATTCTTGGGGCGTTGACTGCAGACCCCTATTCCCTGGGTCTGAGGACTGACCACCTGAGTCACGAGGCCAGAGTTCCCGCTCCCATTGGCCAGGAAACATGACAGACCTCAGTGCCTGCTGCAGCCATGGACACTTACATCCTTTTGTTTTAGAATACTGACTTTTCTTTTGATTTATTTTAATTATTTTGCTATTTTTCCAAAACAGATTATAACTACACAAAGTTTCTTACTTTGAGTGGCTCACTTCATGTTTATGGTTGTAATATGGTCCCTATTAGATTGTTCTGGATCTCTGTTTAAACATTTGGGTCCCAGAAAAGAAGAGAATGGGAACATTTAAATTATAGTATTATGATGTCAGATGACAAATTCATTTTATCTATGATCAGTAAAAAATGAGACTCTGTTGGAGGAAGCAGTGTGGCATTGTACTGAAGTTGTCCTATCCATGCTGATTGTTACAAACCACGGCACCTGCAGGACTGCTTTTCTTCTATAAGATAGGGATGACAGTGGCTGGCACCCCTTCCCCGTTCCAAACAAGCATACATGTCCTCATACAAAGACATAGTGCTGCATCCCACAACGAGGGCAGCTGGGAGTGCGACCCTGGCTGGCACTCTGTGCACCAGCACTGGAATACTACTCTCACAAGCACGGAGGATTGATGTGTACATCCCATCTATTGCGCTTGCCCCTAAGCACCTATCTTCTGAAGTTGGCAGCATTAGCTTCTACTGGGTATTTATTGGACTTGGACTTTGCCCATGATGTCTTAACTGTTGGTCAGCCTTCCCCCATCCTATCTCACTGCATTTTTTCAAAGAGCCCACAGCATTTCTGGCATGTAGCTGGCTATTTCCTCTATGTCCAATGTGGTATAAATATCTCCTTATGGATTTGTGGTAGTTAGAAAGATGGTGGGGAAAGTAGTTAAATGTGCAAGGCCAATTTGCCCTGTTATATTGAAATATGTCACTTAATAATGTCCATGTTTAATTACCATATTAACCTTTAAATGAATATTGCTATATAATAACGAGAGGTGTATTGGGCTGAGACTAAGGACAAATAGACCTGCTAATAAGTTCCACATGATCTTACAAACGCTACTTAAATCAATCTGGGCTACAGGTTTCTTACCTGAAATATGAGATAAAAGGGACTTTATGAGTTAACCCTCACATTTATATAAAAGCTCATTCCTAAATAAAAAAGGAAGTGTCATGCCCTCTGAAACTGAGCAGACTTCAGCAATAAAAACACCCTATGTGTGTCCACTTTGCTTATCTATCTCATGGTAATTGTTCATTTACAGTATCTTATGCTGTAGATATTTTAAGGACCATTTCTTCTGATGTTCCTGATGAAAAAATGTTATGCCCCATTACTCAACATTTAGAACTAATGACTGTGAGTCGAGCCTGTTGTCAGCCAGCTCTCATTTTTATCTCTAGAACACGTACGATGGCAAAGGGCATTTTTTGAGATCTCTTGAAAGATGTTAGGGACATGAAATGTCAAGTTTATGAAGTCCTTGTTCCCTGCCAATTTTTCAACAAAATATTTAGTCGCATTCCAGTTGATAGGAAGGGACTGCTTGCTGTGAAGTGCTATTTTACTAGGGAAATAGCAAACAAGACTGCTGCCTATAAAGGGAGGTAGTACTTCTCCTAACAGTCCAATTCATTCATTGCTCAGGCCATCGTAAGTCATGCAGAATGTTCTGATGCATAAGATGTTCTTTTTCAAACATCTTAATTATCTTATATCCAAGTTGTTTTTTAAAATTGTGATTTGAAATACATTTGATTAAAGGAAAGAACCATAAGTGTTACCTTGGACACCCTCCCAACCAGTGCAGTAAGTCCTTCTAATGTAGCCATGACAGGGGGCCATCCGGCCTTTGTCCAACATGTTACATTTCAAAGAAACCTCTATTATCAACATAGATATTTCTGCTTTTGAACAAGTTTTTTTTTCTTTAAAGATAGGTTTACTAACTTCCTCTTGGTTCTACCATTTGCTCCTGATTTTTCACCTACACCCTCTCCCCAGCCTTATCTCCTTATCTTTCACCCTTTAATCTGCAAAGAGAAAGGAAAGATCATAGAGAAAGGAAAGGTTTTCTTCTTTCATTCATGCATGTAAATCACCTGACGTGTCAATTAATGTGCTTGTGTGTGCATGTTTCTGTTTTTCATATTAGGCTCCATGCCACATATCAGAATAAAAGAGTGATCAAAGTAAAAAATGCTTTTTACCAATGATTTTGCCAGTTTCCTCAATCATCTCTTAGATGGAAAATCTTTATCTACTAGTAACTTCCACACAAAAAATGCCTGAGAATATTCATAGATTCTTAAGAGTTTATAGCTATTTTTATTCATATAGCCTGATATTACAAAGAAAACTGAACTGAATATAAAATCATTAGATAATAATTTTTAAGTTTCTTAAAGATATTTCTCTATTGTAGTAATGCTTTCTATAGTTTTGTTCAACACAGTTTTATTTCTAAGTGGTTTTACTTGTTTGAAGCCCACAGAATTTCATATTTATCTTTAAAGTCCAATAATTGAATATGGAAACATCTAGGAGTTGATTACTCAGGTTTTCTATTAGGAATGTTTCCTTGAATTATAGTTTCAAATATAGGTGTTTTTTTATATTTTCTTTTTCTTTTTTACAGGTCCTAATTATATACTTTTTTATAAACTCCAAAAAATGTATACACACTTTGAATTATTATAAAGTCAATGTTTATTAACATAGAGCTCATTTTCAAAATTTAAAACAATCTACAGAAAAGTATGTATTCATTTTTTGGGATATCCTATATATGTTAAAATATTCTTTGTCTCTTTATCATTCTCACTGGACTCTGTTAAATTTTATTTTCTATGCTTTTTTATCCCTATTATCTATAGTATTTCTATTTTACTTTCAGAGGTATCTGTTTTCCTTTGAGCTTCTTGTAACCCTTTTTTCTTCTGAGGTGACCTTGTTTACTTGTGTGTTTGTGTATCTATTTACCTACTTAATTTATTTTAGACTCAGCACTTATTTCACATATCTCCTCGTTCTGAGTTTTCATATTTGTGATCTGTGGCTTTTACTTGTTCAATTGGTTGTTAGAAACAGTCATATTTTTGGCCCCTCTTTTCAGCTGCTTCCCAACTTTTTTATCATTTAATCAATGGGAACCCCCTCTTTTATATTGCCTGCCTCATTTCCCAAAACCCAGAAAAAACTTTTCCCCAGGGCTGTCTCCTCTGGTCCCTCACATACTCCAACCTTTTTTCTTTTTTTTCTCTTTTCACTCCCCAGTAGTCAGTGCTCTGATATACCAGGACTGAGACCTATTGTTAGGTTTATCCACTCAAGGGGTTTCTATCCTCAAGAGGCTCAATCCTAATGGACATAAGCTGTGTTCTCCTGGGGGAACCCATGCATCACTTGTCTTCTGTGCAATCCACACCTGCCAATTGAACGGACCCCATGGTCTGTCTTATTTATGTGCCCACTTAGGTACTTAGAGATACCTTGAAATTCTAGTAGTCTCTGTCTTCTAGGTAGATGAGGTTGTGCCCTCTGGGATATTTTATTTCTTTTTTTTTTTTGTAGTTATCCTGTATGATATCTTTAATGATATGTGGTAAGATTTAAAATTAGGGGACCATCTTTTTTTTCAAAACCTCTTCATGAGGAGGTTCTGAGTTGATGAGTTTAGTTATTTTATGTTAATTATGTTAAATTCTTAATTGGTGATTAAATTAATAGGCCTTAGCTGGTTTGGCTCAGTGGAGAGAGCATCGGCTTGCAGACTGAAGGGTCCCAGGTTCGATTTCAGTCAAGGGCACATACCTCTGTTGCAGGCTCCTCCCCTGACTCTGGTCAGGGCTCATGCAGGAGGCAACCAATCGATGTTTGATATGTCTTCCTGTCTTTCCCTCTCTTCCACTCTCCCTAAAAATCAATAGAAAAATATCCCTGTGTGAGGATTAAAGAAAAATTGAATTAATAGTAGAACAATAATGAAAATGATGATAACAAGAAAATAGGTAGAGCCTTACTAGTATTTTTAAACTTTCCATAGTGCTTTAAGACGGTTTTTATATTTATTTATTTAGTTAGTTTTGTTGTTGTTGTTGAATATGTATTTAAATAGACTGAGAGCTAATGCTATTCCCCCCAATTCTTCATATTTTTAATGCTCCTACCACACGCTCTCCTGTCTTTCTTTCTTTTCTCAATTCCCACCTCCCTACCCAGCCTGGCTCAACTTGTCAGGCTGGCCCTGTCAGACCTGCACTATTAATTTTAAACATTTTGTCTGAAAGAAGTTAGTAACCTGAAACTTCAAGGCATATAATACCTATCAAAGAGAAAGATATTTAAAATATACATTCAAATTTTCTCTAAAACCTATGCAAAATATTAGATAACAGCAGTATATCAGTTCAGTGAGGCATAATTAGTTTGGATCCATTGACACTTGGATATAAAGAGCATTATATTTGGTCTTTCTTTCAAAAACCAAGAATTGAAGGAATCCAGTTAGAATGTTCTCATTTGTTACAATTAATGTTCAAATTAAAAAGGTATCTGGATATACAGAAAATTATAAGGAACAAATTTACTAAATTTAAATCTTTTCCTGAGAAAGCTAATGACTGTTGACCAAAGTGGTATTTTCTTCATCCTTGGTTAATTACGACATGATTTGAAAACTTGTTCCTCTAAGCTCAAGCTTCCTCTGTGTTCCTCTTTAATCCAGTGGGTTTAACCAGAAGAGTGCATTACCATTACCTATAAAGATTTTTAAAGAATATAAGGAAAATTGGAAAAATTGTTTGGGAAACAATGTCATTATCCAAATACAAAGCATGCATTTTGTATGCCCTGGAACCTACCAGCTCTATTTCTACAAATATGCATGACAAATATACCTGTAGAAGGGCACAGGCATATTTTTAGAAAAGTATCTAGAAAACTAAAAATCAAATAGCTATCAATAAGATTGCTTAAATGCATAATGGTATAGATATATTAAGAAATAATATGCATCTTTTAGAAAGAAGAAAAAAACATAAAAATATGTTTTCAATTTTTTTGTGATAAAACCAATTGCAAATGAACAGATATGCTACAATGCCATTTATGTAAACATATATCTGTGTAAATATACACATATATGCATATATATATATATATATATATATATATATATATATATAGAGTGGATAGATTATTATGACCATCCCATCAGTACTTCATTGACACTTCCAAAAATACTGAATATTGAAAACTTCCTAAGCAAATATTCTCAAGGTTTTATTATTATTATTATTTGCATAACTAATTCACTTCATTGTACTGATGGGGTGGTCATAATAATCTGGCTGGTCATAATAATCTGGCCACTCAGTGTATATATAAAATATATACATAAAATATATGGGGTACACACATGAAATAGTAATAACAGAATGGGAAGGTGAGTTCAAAAGATGTATTGGTATCTCATATGTTATATTTTTTTAAAAACAAAGAACATATTTCTATTCTAATATTGATAACAATATATAATGCAAATGTTTGAGCTCAACGCCCAGAAATTCTATTCTGGTTTAATAACCTGAGGTATGGCCCAAGCACTTTTACAATTTTAGAAACTTCACAGCTAACTTTTATGCATACCACCTTTATTTTCTGAGCACCAACTATTTAATGGGAACCACACTAGCATTATGCATCCAAATGTTGATCAAAAACAGACATAATGCTTGATCCCCAGTAGGGAGCATACAGGACGCAGCCAATCAATGATTCTCTCTCATCATTGATGTTTCTCTCTCTCTTTCTTCTCTCTTCCTTCCTCTCTGAAATCAATAAAAAATATTTATAAAAAACAAGCAAGCAAACAAACAGAAACAGACATAATGCCCTGACCTGAGTGGCACAGTTAAGGTTGAGTGTTGTCCCATGCATCAAAAAGTGGCAGGTTGGATTCTGGGGCAGAGCACATGCCCAGATTTCAGGTTCGATCCCTGGTCAGGGTATGTACAATTTCTGGTCAGGGTGTGTGCGGAAGGCAACTGATCAATGTTGCCTCTCTCACATCAATGCCTCTCTCTCTAAAAACATCAATAAAAACAGACTAACATGCACACATGAAACTCATAATCTATGGAGTGTTTTATTCAATTTATTTGCAATAACAAATCGACCCCAAAATATTTATGATTTACAACAATCAGTAGGTCAGCTCTGGGACCCAGGCTGAAGAAGCAATAACCACCTAGGGTCTACTTTTCTCATGACAGATGTCAGGAATGTAAGTGACAGCTATACCAGGGGTCTACTTTTCTAATGACAGATGTCAGGAGTGTACGTGAAAATAGGCAGATGCAGGCAAGATCTCTGGAAGCATCTGCTCTTTTTCAACTAGAGTAAAAACCACAGTCCTTCCTTTGGCTAACAAGACCCTACATTATTTCATTAGATACATTATTACCTGTGTATCTTCCCCTCAGTCCCTCTGCTGAGCGTACGCTGGCCTGGGGCTAGTCTTCTAGCACTCCTGACATGTTCCTCTCCTGCAGCCCTGAAGTTGCTATTTCTTCTCTCAGCATTCACTCTTTGTTTGCAAAGGAAATTCAAATTGAGAGAAGAATCTTTTATTCTGTTTTTAAAATATTAACTTTTACATGTTTATTTAAAGTCATATAGGATGATATTTGAATTTATAATAGAATGGGTGCTTTTTAAAAATTAATCAATAAAATGAAATAATTTTCAAATTTTCATTTCCTCAGATCCAAAGAAAAGGACATTCACAAAGTATCTTCCTGACTGGTATTTGGGATTCCTGAAGAGTGGCTATTGATTTACTCTACAGACATCATTTGAATTTCAAATAGAGCAATGTCTTGCTACCCATAAAACAAAAACAAAAAACCCCTTGCAAAGTACAACTATGGCTTACATATTATCTTCTTTATCAGGGGAATAATGGGACAGCTGAAAATTGTTTCAGCCTCGTGACAAAGATGGGAGAATCACTTTATGGTTTCCGATTATACTAGCTAAAACAGACGTGAATTCTCCCTGAAATGTTCTAGCTTTTGCAGAGCCTTTGCTTCCATCCTTTAAATGCATTCATTTCCAGTATAGTTGAATAGTTTAAGTGCACCTCATTTTGCATGTTTCCTGTGATATTTACATTACAATAGCAAAGTAAGATATAGCCAGAATAGCACAGCGATGTCCCAAATATCAGTTCATTTTGCAAGCACAGGTACCTTAGGCAATATCATTTCTCATTGATGATCCCCTCAACCCTTTCATACTATTCTTGTATCACTTGCCCTTTGACTTGTTGGGGAGGGGGGGCATTCCTTCCTTACCCTCCTTTAGTCCTTATGGCTAGACTAACATCAAAATAAAATTGACACAAGACTAGATTAAATAAGAAAACCCAATTTAATGTATGTGCATAGGAGAATCACAATATGATGTTCAGATCATATAATGATCCTAAAGAAATGATTGAATTAGGCACCTTTTAATACTTTTTAGCCAAATAAATAATTTTTTGAGAAATTGACAGGACAAAGAACATTAGTGCTCTGCTCGTCAGCAAGGAATCTAAGCAAGGTTTGGGCATGGATAGTAAATTAGTAAAGGCGTTGCAAAGTTTCTTTACATAGGCTTTTTCTACCCTGGGGTTTATAACGCTTGTGATCAGGTTGTCTCAGCCCTCAGGAGCAGGGAGGGCACCTGTGGCAGGGAGATGTATCTCCTGCACTTAGAGAGACAGAGGAGGGTCAGAGAGCTCTAGCCACTGCTGCTTCTCAAGTGATTTTACTTTTAAATAATCAATCTGCCATTGTGAAACATCTTGGGCAGCCTGTCCTGGGGCCTCACAGGCCTAAAGAGGGCATTGGCCAAAGTCCAAGGGAGGAGGAGAAAGAGTTCTGATCCCTCAGGTTGCCTGTCACAGTTCAGCAGTAGCTGTGATCCTCCTCCTGGGCGCCCCCTCTTTCAGCTGCAGCCCTTGCAAATCCTGGCTCCACCTTCCCTCCCCTTCCGGCCTGGAAGAGGTAACAGCTTCACACTGTTGTATTCCTTCGTGCCTCACCACATCTCCTTGGTTTCCTTACCTTGGCCTCCTGCTTTCTCAATAGGGCCCTCATTAAACTCTTCCAAGGACTCTGTCCTTACACCATTCATTTTCTCCCCAGGACCATGGCTTTATAGAGTCATTTACCATGCACTATGTCCTACAGAAGTTTTAAAATAAAAATGATAAGGGTGAGAATAAGTTATGATTCTCCAACTGGCAAGTCTATTTCAAATCATAAAGATGGGATTCAACTAACCTATCCTCTCTTTCCAGGAGATTTGTTCCCCATGTTCTTCTGAAAACTGGGTTGACCTTGGTCTTGCTAATCCTCTTTTCCAATCTAGGTCCCCAACCGTTCGACTCCACAAACCCATTGGACCTGATGTCCATTGAGAGAAACCATGTGGCCTACTGGCTTGCTTTGTGGTTTTGTTTTGTTTTGTTTGTTTGTTGCCTATTGGGATAATCTATAGCTTAAAGAAATTCCTTTTGTATATGCAAAGGATATTTGCTGTGGTTATTTAAAACCATTAGGCCCCCTTTCTAATGACAGAATACATGAATATATTATTATTTTGCAATAATATGAAAATATTATCTCAGATAATATAAAGCCCACAGAGTAAAATGTAAGAAGCCCTCTTTGTTACCTCCAACCTTATAGTCTTCAGCAATAACTGCTCTTTGACAGTTAGCTAACATGCATCTCATTTCTGTTTTTACCATCATAGTATATGTATAAAAATGTGACATGTATGTTACATGCATGGTATATCTTATATGTATGTTATATAAAGGCATGTCTCTATATGAATATCGCTATATGTTATACATTATCATACAAAAGGCATAAACTCTGTATCTCAGTCTGTCTAGTCTACCTATAGATGCCTTGGGTCTCTTTCCAAGTCTGTACATATTACAATTTGTAAGTGTTGCATAACATACAGAATCGATATATTTTCACACAATTGCAAACAGTGTGGTAATAATGAAAATAGATGGTTTAAGGGTACACAAAATATTTGAGTAAAATACTATGCACACCTTTTGATAATGTTAAAATGATATATAATGATTTTTCATTTTCATGTAGAAATTTTAGTTTATGCCTATGTAAAAATACATCTTTTATATAATAATTTCTATATGCTAATCAGCATGATACATACTTTTAACTCTTTAATTTATTTTTTAACAAGTTATACTACAAAGTTAGATTGTGTTCTTATTTTAGGTGGAAACCAAATAAATGCTCAGAGGGATAACTGACTTGTTTAGAGTCAGAGAGTAAGCAGCTGTAGTTTTAATCCCCATCTCCTAATTCCATATCTAGATTTTTATATCACAGCTACAATGATTGGAAGATAGAAAGGCAATTCACTTCATAGATTAATTGCACATAACAAGTGACTTTCAGCAACTGTGAATGCTTAGTGCAAATCTCATTGAAGTCTATTGTATCTGCACAATTTTCTAGGAAGAACTTTGGAGATCCTGTAGATAGGAAGCCTCTAAAACAGCGGTTCTCAACCTGTGGGTCGCGACCCCTTTGGCCGTCGAACGACCCTTTCACAGGGGTCACCTAAGACCATCCTGCATATCAGATATTTACATTACGATTCATAACAGTAGCAACATTACAGTTATGAAGCAGAAACGAAAATAATTTTATGGTTGGGTCACAACATGAGGAACTGTATTTAAAGGGCCAGAAGGTTGAGAACCACTGCAAAAGATACCTGCTAGGATCAGATAATACTAGGAGTTCTTGGGCTAAGTTTCCTGTAGTTGCCACCTTATTTGAAGAGCTGTGAACACTTACAGGTATGCAATTTGTGATAAAGAAAACTGCTTTAAATCAAAACTATATCCTCTATGGCTGTGTCACAGCTATAATTATTCAATGATTTTCTCAAAGGTACTGAAATTAATATTAACTTTTCATGTCAAAAGCCCTCAAGCCGCTAGCTTTCATCCAAATACATTTTTAAAAACAAACACGATCAACAGAAGACATTAAAAGCTATTTCTTCTAAGTTCTATAATTCTAATTTTAAAAAAATCAATATCTTCTGGACTTCTATAATTCTAGTTTAAAAAATTCAATATGTTATCAACATTATTTTTTCTTATTTATTATTTTGTTTCCTATTCTTTGAATTAACTACTTTCTCCAGTGGTCCTGCCAACCTTCTCTGTTTCCTTCTTCTTTACATTTTCCCTTCTTTCCTTTGTATTTTATGTTTATTTTTCTTACTATTCATAATGTCAACTTTTCTTGCACGCCTACAAATTCTTGGTTTTCTGTTCATATTTAAAACAAGGCAGTGAAAAGTTGATGGGGCTTTGGTTTACAGGACTGAGGATTGTCAGTTGGTAAGAATAACTAAGGGAGAAGTAGATAAACTATTTTATTAACTAGGGCATTTTAAAGGATTGAAGCTGGATATCTTTGAGCCCATAGTAGTTCAGCTACTTCTTCAAAAGGTCTATTTTAGTTACTTTTTTATATTCTTATCTTAGAAAGAAGAGAAGCATGTGATCAAGCCACCATTTGTTCTCTGGTTTTTACTATTTCTCTCAGTGATACTACTGCTCTCCTTGTATCCCATATTCAAACACTTGAAGTTGTCCTTGGATACTCATCTTTCTTCTGGAATTCAGTTCAGTCATTTATCTTGCATCTGTCCCTCATTTCCAGTTCCCCTAGACCCCCCCTCCCCCTTGACTGGACTTTTAAAGTTCTCTTAATAAATAAATCATGCTTGTCATAAATGTGACCATACTTGAAGGAAGATATAGTATATTTACTCTAGAGCCAAATAGAACTGAGTTCAAATCCTGACTTTGTCACTTACAATATGAATGAAATATGGAATTTATGCTCTCTAAACAGTGGTTTCCTCTTCTATAAAGTTGATGCAATCATATTTCCTACAATAAAGGGTTTTGAGGAAGATTAAATGAGATTTAAAAATGTAAAACACTTCATCCAGTCCTGACACATAGTAAGTACTAAAATGTTACCTATTTATTTTATTATTTGTCAACTTTTATGTATTACATTTAATCCAACATTCTTAACACATATTTTCTCTTTTGCTTAGCAAAGTGCTTCTAGATTCTTAATGACAAATCATCAGCTTCCAGCATTTTGCTCTATCTTTAAGCATTTGCATTCCACACCCCACTAACAATCTAAAAATCACAGATCTCTAAAACATCTTTTTGCATGGCGACCGCATACTGAGATATCTTGATTTTTCTCCTAATTGCTTAGATAATACAGCCAAGCTGTCTTGTCTGATATTGGAGGTACTTTTCTGTCTGGTCTCTATCTACTTTTGATTTTTCATTGCTGCCCCATTATTTCTCTTCATTTCAGCAAAATTTATCTGCTTATTATCTGCACGTATACCATTATATATTCCTGTCCTTGTCCTTGTCCTTTTTCTGATGAAATGCTCTAAATTATTCCTGGAATTCTCAATACAGTTTTCATCCCTACTTGAAGTGTGAAATTCTATGTTGTTGTTTTGTTTTTTCACTTTTATGCCATGCTATGTAGTACTTTTTTTTAATTTTTACAAATATCTAAACTTAAAATTAGGCACCGGATATACTTCACCATTATCAATATGGAGATGGTAAGTAAGGAGAAGAGGACTATTTGTAACAGGGTGTTTAAAAAATTCACCCCTTTGATGCAGCCATTCCAGCTGGCAAAATCTGGAATGAAGAATAACCCAAAATGCAGAAAGTATTATGCAAACAGCTATTTATGATGCTTGTTTATAATTGCAAAAATTTAAAAATAACCTAAATGTGCAGCTATAATGAGGTAATCAAAAACATCAAAGTGCATTCATTTGGTAAAGAAATGCATACTGTTAAAAATTAGGTTGTAATCTGTCAGAAAAACATGGGGAAATACTTACCTTTACATTCCTTACATTTATCAAGTAATTGCTCTATGCAGAGTTGGGTTAAGAGGTTACACATACCCATTAATTTCATTCTCTCTATATCACCTGATGAAGTTGGCATTCCTGTGGTTTTTCTATTAATCTATTTACAGCAAGGCTCAGCTCCCAGGCCATTGCCAAGGTAGGTGACCTGAAGTTGTGTACTATGTCATGGGTTCTAGCTTTCCCTAAGGGCAATCACCCATTTGTGGATCAGGTGATCTTCATAACATTTAGAAACTAATACAGCATGGGCACTGACCAATGAGAACAATGCCACAGCCAATAAGAATGGATACCTGCATAGCTAAGCAATAAGACCATAGCTGTGCATTGTGGGTGAGCATCTGCCTTGGCAATTGGGGGTTAGAGACTTAGTCATGCTATTCCATCTCCTTTCAGTCACACTTTACCAACGAACTCAGAATTAGTATTAGACTCTTAGGGATTAACTTGTACTTCCATGGGTGGCTGAGCAAAGTTTTAATGAGGCACTCGCTTAACACATTGAAAGCAGTTTTCTCACGAAATCCCAATAACCACAGCATAAGTAGGGTTTCCAACAAGTTATATTGGGAAAT
>NW_005871913.1:108616-165053 GCF_000147115.1 Myotis lucifugus
AATCTGTACAGAGTTCTTAATGAAGAGGCTAAGATAATTACAGACTTTTAATTAACTACTTAATTGCTCTGAATTAGTAAATATCCCAGCTTGGATAGCTTTACTCAGTTTTGTGGTTGACAAAGTACATTCTCTTCAACTTTATTCCTATTATTCTTTCAATATAATTAACCATTTCCTTGTACCAGTGACATTTTCTAAGAGAAATTTAATTATTGTTAATCTGTAGCTCTTGTTTTTAATCATCCAAAAAAAAATTAATGGCTTTAGCAGCAATAAACACCTTAGTTTAGAACTGGGTCCATGAAAGTTATAGAACATTGAGTCATGTGACCTTAAGACTAATGTAGCCTATTTCTTAAAGAGATGAGAAACCATGCCAAACGTCTATTACCAGTAAAAGGAAAGCATTAGTTAATGTTTTATGACACATTCCATTCTGGGCTTTGTTATATGTTAATGCATTTCTTCTCATCATCACCTCCTCATTATAGGAGAGAGAAGTGCATCTTAAATGGACGATTGAGTTTAACCTTTAATTCAGGCCAGTGAAGGGGAAAGCAGTAAGAATCTACTTCAAAACAATATTTTTCATTTATTGGACTTACACAAGCTTGAGATAAAGACTCATTGATCCCTTTCTGTTGGCTGTGGAAATAAAGAATCATAGAGTAGAAACAAAATTTTAATTCAATGTGTTGATGAAAGAAACTAAGACATGTTGTCATAATTAATGTATGACATGTAATATAAATTATCACACAGTTGTCCTTTCTTGATCTATGGGTGGGATAAAATATTTCATTGTTTCCCACTTTCTCCCACTGGTTATTTTTAACAATTATTGCATCCACTTGGTTATCTACTCTTTTATTATTTTATTTACTAAACCCTTATTTATCACCCGGATGATCTAATTCAGAACAAAGGGGAAAGGAAAGTCCTTGAACCATTACAAATGCTCTTGATGAAAATCTATCAGATGAACAATCCAAAAGTGATCCCTTTTTGAGTCACTGTCTACAACCCAATTAGGAGGGAATGAAGGGGACCAAAGTTGGAGAGGAGACAAAGATGAACTCTATCTGAGGAGGTGGATCAGTGAAATAAAAATCGGAAAAGTGAATTAAATATGTTTAAGACCTGTTTGTTAACATATATGTGGCTGCTGTGTTCTTATGTAACACAGAGAAAATCAAAGTGGTCAGAGAGACAAAGGGGCTACCAGCACTCCTCTTCACTTGCTATGTGAATTCAGGCAAGTCATTTGATTTCTTTAGGCCTCAGTTTATCAGTGATTAATTCTACCCACCTTATAGTGTGGTAAATAAATAATGCATATATATTCCTTAGTAGAGTGCTTGCCATTAGATACTAAATAAATATTACCAACCAGTCCAGTCTAAGTTCTGAATTGAGCTAGCTGCCTCTTTAGAAAAGTTCTATTCTATCCAATTTCAGTTTTCAAAAGGTTCCCTATGAGCGAGGAAGGAAATATGATGAGTTCTTGGGTAAACCCTTTCCCGCCCGACTCTGACAGGGCTCTCTGACTCTCAGGCTCTACTCCAATGTGGCCTTAGTTCCCTCCACATGGACTGAGCTGACTTCACTGCCCTTGAAGACTCTTACATATAAAGCTCCATGAATTTCTCTGAGGGAAGTGCTTTGCACATTCACTGGAAGTTGTCCTCAGACATGGTCACAAGGCTTCTTGCAGTTTGCAAAGGTGAGGACGAGGGAGGAGGGGAAAGAAGGACTCTGGGTGGGGGCTGGCTCTCCCCAGGCCATCACAGCCCAGTACGTAACACTCCAGTGCAGATTTCTCTTTCTTGGATGTTGAGGAAACAGAATAATCTCCCTCACCCCCACCCACCCCCACCAATGTCCATGCATTAATCCTCAGAACCTCTGAATATGTCACATTACATGGCAAAGGGGAATTAAGGTCGCAGATGGAATTAAGGTCACTAATCAGCTGCTCTTTACATACAGATATTAGATATCACCCTAGGTGTCCTAGTGGGCCCAGTGTTATCACAGAGCTCCTCTGTAGTAGGAGAGGGAGATAAGAGGGAGGACAGAGAGATGGCAGTATGAGTAGGCCTGGGACCAAGGTTGCTGGTTTTAAAGATGGAATAAGAGGCCCAAGACTGCAGGCAGTCTCTAGAGCAGCCGTGGGCAAACTATGGCCCACGGCCGGATCCGGCCCGTTTGAAATGAATAAAACTAAAAAAAAAAAGACCGTACCCTTTTATGCAATGATGTTTACTTTGAATTTATATTAGTTCACACAAACACTCCATCCATGCTTTTGTTCCGGCCCTCCAGTCCAGTTTAAGAACCCATTGTGGCCCTCGAGTCAAAAAGTTTGCCCACCCCTGCTCTAGAGGCTGGAATAGGCTGGAGAATGGATTCTCCCTCGGAACCTCCAGAAGGAATGCAGACCTGTTGACATCTTGTTTTTAACCCATTGAGACCCACTGCAGATTTCCAACCTTCAGAAATATTAAGGTAACAAATGTGTTGCTTTAAGCCACTAAGTTTGTGGTAATTTGTTACAGCAGCAATAGGAGACTAATACTAATAGGTGTTTTAAGAAGCCTCAGAATGTATGTTTTATAACGGGGTGATTCAGAGCTGTGCACTCCCTCTCCACATTTACACAGCGGCATCGGCATTGAGTTCCTGAAGGGCGGTCTTGCTGGCAGTCAGCTCACACAGCCTGGATTCAGTACCAGAATCAGCTCTGCCATGAACCTCCTGTGGAAGCTATGTTTGATGCGACAGAAGTGGTGTTTTCAGGTATGAACGATAATTAAAAACAAACCTATTAGTAATTTTTGTCTAAATTTCTCTCTAAAATTTTTGTCAAATTAGACAATGCTAAGGGGCACAGCTTCATTAGGGGGAGTTTAGGAGAGCATGTTTTCACTTGTGATTTCAGTGCTGAAAGTGGGCCTAATTCTTTTAACTTCTCTGCTGCACAAAAGATGGCCAGGTTAGCTACATGTATGTGGGACAGGTGCACAGAGGGGATATGCATGAGAATATGTTGGCAGGAGCAGGAAGTTGATGCGGGTTTTGATAGCCTCACTATTTTATTTTATTTTTCTATTTCTAAGCCTGTGGATGTTTTATTTTCCTGTGGATCTTTTCTTTCCTACTTTTGCATATTTTTTAATGTTGACACTATTACAGATATGTCCGCTTCCCCCAACCTTCCCTACCCTCCCCCAAGCACTGCCCTCTTCTCCCCAGGCCTTCACCACATTGCTGTCTGTGTCCATGGGCCATAAATACATATATATATATATATATATATATATATATATATATATATATTCCTTGGATATTTTCCTCTATTCCCCCACCCCCATCTAACTCTGTCAGTTTCACTATTTTAAAAGCAAAATTTAAATACCAATTACCAATACCCCCAAATTTCCATTCCAGAAATGTTATCTTCTGCCATTAATTATATTTCCCACTAGATGGCAGTATAGTGTAAGCAAAAAGAAAATCGGGCTCAGCCTTGGTTGTCTGGCTTCTGGTAAAGGAAGCTTTATTGCTGTTTCAAGAGGAGTTGAAAACCAAGCCTGCCAAAGCAGTCAACTCAGAGGGCAGGGCTGTCCCAGACTGATTCCAGGGCAATGGAGTCCTAGAACGAGCATGGACTTTGTGGCCTCAACACCTAGAATTCCTAGCTGTGGAATCCGGACAGATACTCAGTACATCTCAGACCTTCAGTTTCCGCATTTGTACAGTGGACGTGGATATTCATATCTTTTTTATAGGGCTATTATGAACATAAAATAAAGTGACATGTTACAATCTTGGGACATAATAGGCAGTCAATTTTTAAGTTTGTTCTGTCCTCTCTGTAGGGAGAAAAATAAAGTTTATTTAAAATTTTAGATCTTAAGGTCTATAAAGAATGGCCTTAAAAGGTAAAGAGAGCCGAAACCGGTTTGGCTCAGTGGATAGAGCATTGGCCTGCGGACTGAAAGGTCCCAGGTTCGATTCCGGTCAAGGGCATGTACCTGGGTTGCGGGCACATCCCCAGTAGGAGATGTGCAGGAGGCAGCTGATCGATGTTTCTCTCTCATCGATGTTTCTAACTCTCTATCTCTCTCCCTACCTCTCTGTAAAAAAAAATCAATAATAAAAAAAAAGGTAAGGAGAAATGATTCATTCTTTGCTCTGCTTCAGTTTGGCCAAAACTTTCCAACAGCAATGCTATAACCTTCCCTTCTGCCCTCACATGCAGTTGCTGTCTTCCCCATCTCTGCAGGACAGTTGAAGTGCATCTTCTGTGAGCTCTGTAATGCCAGCCTGCCCTTCATGGCCTTGACTTAGGCAGGGGATCGCAGTGGGACTCCAACCTCAGCATTTCCTGCTTCCTACACCTGCAGCAGGTTGGCCTTCAGTTTGTGGGTGCACCAGGAGGTTGCCTAGGTAGCAGAATTTGATGATGTAGTGAGTTGAATGGTTACCCCCGAAAGATAGGTCCGCCTGTAACCTGTGAATGTAACCGTTTTTTAGAAATAAGGTATTTGCAGATGCAATTAAGTACTCTGAGATGGCTCATCTTGATTATCCAGGTGGGCCCTAAATTCAATGACTAGTTTCCTTGGAAAGGCAGAGGGAGATTAAAGAAAAAGTGCTGAAGGCCAGGAGAGATGGAGGCAGAGACTGGAACAATGCAGCCACAAACCAACCAATGCCTAGAGCCACCACGTGCTGAAGATCCAGGTATGGATCCCTTGGAGTCTCCAGAGGGAGCATGGCTCTGGCAACAACTTGATTGCAGACTCTGGTTTTCACACCTGTGAAGCATACATTTCTGTTGTAATAAGCCACCAGGTTGGTGGTAATTTGTTACTGCGACCCTAACAAACAAATACAGATTGAGATCAAGAAAATTTCTGTCCTCAAATATATTTCCATTGTTGCTAAAAATTTTTAAAAAGTACAGCCTTTTTAAAAAATAAAATACATAAGGTCCTTGGGAAAGGTAATAGATTTCAGAATCAATTTTTTCACATTATATTCTCTGTGACTGTCTGGCTTGCATGTGTAGCAAAGCATTGGGCATGTACTTGGAAGGAAGTCATTCTAAAGAGGTGAAGGGATTTGGCTTTAAAAGAGCAGCGTGACTGGCAAAGCAACTTGTTTGGCATTTGGCCCAGTTCTTCCTCATTATTTCAATGCTCCACAGTGAGAGAAGCCAAGGTTTGGAGAAATCTCAAGCAGTATTGCATCAAAGAAGATCCCGCTCTGCGCTAATTTCATTATGCCCCGTGCCATAAGGTAAGGCATCCATGAGGCCAATGGGACATGTCCCCCAAACTAGCAACTTCCCCTCTCACATGATGCAGGCTCCCAGAATCCCAGAATTCCTTGCTAAATAGCTCCAAGCCCTTTTCCAAGGCCTCTGCAGGCTTCTCCTCCAGGTCTCCCTCCCCGGGTGCATCACACTTTCCGTGTGCACACTCCTGGGCGGTTAAATTAAAGGCCCTTCTCAGCACAGACGGGGCAGGAGGTGGGCAGACGAGGCTCCCTGGGGTCCAGGACCATCCCTTTTGGTACCATCACATTCTGGGCAAGAGTTGTGATAATTCTGTACTGAAATATGGCCTTTCTGCTCTTTATGGGATATATTTGTCAAGTGAGGAGGATCAAGCCTATTGTATTAAACTGTTTGTTGGCTTGGTATAGAAATTCAATAGTTAGACAAACGAATGTAGGTCTGCATTTGTATCCTTGCCCTGCGCCCAGCAGAGGTTAGGGGGTGGCCCTGACTCTGAGACGCACGGAACTTTAATAGCCCTTGGAAGGTGAGGTAGTGAGCCAACAGCAGTCCATAAACGGCAGGACATAAAAGACAGAATCACAGCGCTGCGAGTGCCATGGGAGAAAGGACTGGGAAAGGAATTGGTAGTAAAACTTAAGAACTGCATCAAGCCTGTAAATGCCTACAGGGTAGAAAGCAGGTACAGGCTTTCCCATCTCTCAGCTCTTGGAGTTTAGAAAAGACACATAAAGTCGTTGAACTGCAATTTATTCAAATACTATAAAACTGGGATGTTTAAACCCGTGCCAAAGAGTAAGAATGAGAATTCAGAAAGGAGTGAACTAAAGTCTTTGCTTTAAGTGAGGGCACGTGGGGAGGGCCGTATACATTGTACTAACAATTTCTCTCATGATTTTGCAGGGCTTAATAGGATGAGACTTGGCATGAGGTATATTACACTGGAATGTATACCTTACTCAAAACATCAAATGTGTCGGGAAAAGAGGCAAAACTGTTACCCAAAGCTGAGTTTGGCCTGGACATGTACCTATGTGTGGTGAAAGTGAGCCGCCTGAGAGATGCTGTAAAAGTGATTGCTTCTCTGGTCTACCCACTGTAACCCCGGAGTCAGAAATGTGAGTTTTAAGTGTGATTTTCAGTTTGGGTTAGCTCAGACCAGACATCTCTGACATGACACAGAAGGAGAGTTATTATCACTATTTTTTAATAATAGTGTTCTTTCTAATTTATGAGAAAATAGCTGGGCTATTAAAAATAAGGCCATGTATATGTAGTTCATTAAAAAGCAATTTGGGAATCATTACATATGGTAAAATAAAAGTTATCAATAGCACACTCTTAACTTTCATTCTCTCTTTACTAATATCTGGTGAGTCCGTGGTCACCTGGGAACACGGATGGGAACAGTGTTTTGTTTTGTTTTTTTCCCCAGAGTTCCTTACTTCTTTGTCTTAGCAGAACTTAATTTCCTTTGTGGCTGCATCTCCTGGGTCCTTCCCAGGTGGCTGGGGTGGTTGCTTCTTATATCAAGGACTTCACTGTAATTGCAGAGATTTTTCTTTGCTACAGCTACAGCCATGGAAAGTTCAGGTTTGAAGGAACAAAGTCTGTACTAGGTGTTCCTAAGGGGACTCTTCCTGCACTCTAGTCTGCAAAAAGCCAGCCTGCTTGCTGTGGGCTTTTCAGTCGCCAGGGAGGAATGCCTATCTTTTTGCTTTCTTGGGTCAGCTCCTTACTTCTGTCTCAGCTCCATGTATTTGCTCTGTCTGCCTACTTGATTGCACACTGTTCTTAAAGCAGTGGCAGTGGGTGGTATTTTAAGACTCATGGCACTTTTTTTTCTTTCTACATTCAAACAGGAGCTCTCCAATTAGGTCATAGCTAAATATTGATTCTCCGTTAAGCAGAAACATAAATACCATTTTATTTCTTTTGTGACACCATTAAACATCCGCCTTGGCTACAACAGTCCAAGTATTATGATCTTTTACTATTTCTTACCCAGTAGTCATTTGGCTGCTGAAACTCCCAGGATAGAGAAAGCTGAGAAAATGAGAAGAGAGAGCTGGTACTCTATCACTAGGCCAGAATACTATAGTTTAGTGGTGGTCGACAACTTCGATTTTAATTTTTAGGCACCATCCTGTAAGAACTTTCTTGGGAGCTTCTCAATAGGCATGATGAGTGTGGAACGCTGAAAGATTTAGCCGATACACTAAAAGTCAGAATCAGGGGACAACAACATCTTTACATGGGAATGATGAGCAGATTCTAACAGTGTCAAATGCAGGATGGACACGTACATTTCTGCACTGAAGTTGGACAACTTGCCATGTAGGTGCAGGACGGGAGATGGATCTGAACAGGCAGATGTTTGCCGGAGGTTCTATCTCACAGCAGGACTGGAGGCTGATGTGGTCTGCAAAGCTCTTCACTCTCCGGCCTTTACCTTCCTGCCTAGCCCCATATCTGATTACATTTTCTCCCAACCCACTCCCTTCACTCAGGTAATGGGGAGTTAGATTTTAGCTCAATATAAGAGGGAATTTCCTAACAACAGAGCTGTCCAAAAATAGAATGAACTTTCTCCAGAAGCAGCAATAACAGGGTTTCCAGCTGAGGCTTAATAACCTTTTATAAGGTAATTGCAAAAGGGATTGAAACAGTGTAACTAAGAAAATAGACTTTGGAATAAAAAAATCTTCAAAGTCTCTCTTGATAGATGCATTGTTTGGGGCGGAATGGTGGTTTCTGGAACTCAATGGCTTGGTTTCCAATGCAGGTCTTCCAGGTACTAGCTGTGTGACCTCGGCATGTCACTGAAGCTCTCCTGGCCTGAATCATCTCATCTACAAAAGGTGGACAATAGTACATTTCTCACAAATACTATCCTCAGCATCATGTGAGGATTAAGCACATAAACACCCAGAAAACTCTTGGACCAATATCTGACATATAGTAAGTATTTAATAAATGCTAATAATTATATCTAACTACTTAAACCTATGTTTTATCCTTGGTAAAATAAAGATAATATTTTCTTTTTAGATTTCCTTTGAAAAGGAAATGAAGTATGATTAACGTAATATTTAACATGCTAAACAATTGTGATTATTAGTGATGAAATTTGTGCAGAATATAATATCTAATATTTCTCACATGATCATGATTTAAATGAATCTCCAATGGCCAGACAGCAGAGGGATTTTCCAAGCATTCCCTGTGGCGGCAGATGCCTTTAGCTTGCATACTGAAAAAAAATTTGATCATTCCAGGTTGGAGAATGGAAATTGATTTCAAAGTCCCTACATAATTTTTCAACTATATTCTAAAAACTATGAATTCCTTTTCAGTCTAATCACCTACAGGGAACTGTCAGTATCAAGACACATGTGAATTGTGTTTCTCTGTGAATAATAATTTTTAAATACATCTCTTGACATTGTGGAGTTAAAGATATCTCTAATACTCATCTTTTAACTTCTCTCTTCTACTCTGGTATTAACATGTTTGGACCAAGACACCTACCTATTCCCAAAATTTCAACGCTCCTATGAATTGGAATTGAGCTCTCCCTTCAGCTGCTTTGATTTTAGCTTTCTAATAGCTTTTTGAGCAATTCATTTATACCTCTGTGTAACAAACACTAACTCGTCTGCATGCAGGGGGCCTACAGAAGATACAAGGGGGGATAAGATCTCACCCCAGATTTTTAGGTTAACATACTGTAGTTGGGATGGAGGAAGGATGTAAGAAATATGTCTACAAGATAGTTAATTATTAGCACAAAGAGTTGGCTGTTCGGAAGGTGGACACCATCAGTACCTTGGGGTTCAATGATAACTCTGGACTGATGTGGGGGGAGTCATTCTTAAAAATGGTGCTGCTGGAGAGAAACCAAGATAGCGGCATAGGTAAAACCTGAAATTGCTGCCTCGCACAACCACTTCAAAAATACAACTAAAAGACAAAACAGACATCATCCAGAACCACAGGAAGGCTGGCTGAGTGGAAATTCTACAACTAGAAGGAAAGAGAAAAGCACACTGATATTCAGAGGAGGTGCGGAAGTAAAGTGCAGAGGTATGGAGGCACACGTGGAAAGGGCTGGCAACTGAAGACGCGGTTGTCTTTTTCAATCGGGAGGGAGTCTCAAGCTCCTGACTGCTCTGAACTCCAGTTCCGGGCGAGTCTCTGGGGACCCAGACTCATACGGGGAGAAACTGGACTGTCTGGCAGCGGGCGGAACTTGAGGGCGGCTTTCTCTCAGAGGTGCTTGCAGTGATTACCGCAGGACACTGAGACACGGGGCCTCTTAGGGTAGGACTGAGGATCAGCCATAGCTGCTTGCTCCACCCTGCTGATCCCCTGAGAGCCCGCCCTACCCAAGCGGTGCCCAGAGGTTTTTGCATATGAAAGGCCTGGCCCTTTGCAATCTGAAAATTACCTAACAAACTGCAGCTGGGTCAGAGAGACCCAGAACTTCCAAGAGAAGGCCCAAGTCCCCACAGCAGCTTGCATTGCTTCACAGCTGGGCCTTATCTGGGCACCTCCAAACCCCAAACAAAGAAGAGGAATCTGCAGATCTCTCCATAGCTCCTGCTGGGTAGCCTCAAGCAGAGGCTAAATTAGCATCTCCTTAGAGATCCAAGAGCCAGTGTACCCAGTGGTCAGAGTGGGACCATCCAGATTCACAGAAGTTTTCCCACTACAGACACAGCTGATTCTCACAGCCAATTGGGCCTGGAGGTCAATTCCTCCCAGTGATACCAACAACAATCAAGGCTTAACTACAACAAGACTGTGCACAAAGCCCACAAAGGGTTGCACCAAGAGTGTCCACCTCAGGTAATTGGGGAGGCTGAGCCACTGGGCCCTATAGGACACAGTACAGAAAGCCACTCTATCAACACAGGGAAGCAGCCAAAATGAGGAGACAAAAAAACAGGTCACAAATGACAGAAATGGAGGAAAGCAAACTACTGGATATAGAGTTCAAAACCACACTTCTAAGGTTTTTCAAGAATTTTTTAGAAACCACCGATAAATTTAGTGAGCCCCTCAAGAAATCTAGTAAGACCTTTGAGGTTATGAAAAAGGACCAACTAGAAATTAAGCATACACTGACTGAAATAAAGAATATTATACAGAGTTCCAACAGCAGACTAGAGGATTGTACGAATCAAGTCAAAGATTTGAAATACGAAGAAGCAAAAAACACCCAACTGGAAAAACAAAAAAAAAGAATCCAAAAGTATGAAGATAGTGTAAGGAGCCTCTGGGACAACTTCAAGTGTACCAACATCCGAATTATGGGGGTGCCAGAAGAAGAGAGAGAGAAAGATATTGAAAACCTATTTGAAAAAATAATGACAAAGCTTCCCCTACCTGGTGAAAGAAATAGACTTACAAGTCCAGGAAGCGCAGAGAACCCCAAACAAATGGAATCCAAAGAGGACCACACCAAGACACATCATAATTAAAATGCCAAGGACAAAAGACAAAGAAAGAATCTTAAAAGCAGCAAGAGAAAAACAGTCAGTTACCTACAAAGGAGTACCCATATGACTGTCAGCTGATTTCTCAACAGAAACTATGCAGGCCAGAAGGGAGTGGCAAGAAATATTCAAAGTGATGAATAGCAAGAAGCTACAACCAAGATTACTTTACCCAGCAAAGCTATCATTCAGAATTGAAGGTCAGATAAATAGCTTCACAGATAAGAAAAAGCTAAAGGAGTTCATCACCACCAAACCAGTATTATATGAAATGCTGAAAGGTATCCTTTAAGAAGAGGAAGAGAAGAGAAAGGTAAAGATACAAATTATGAACAACAAATACACATCTATCAACAAGTGAATGTAAAGATCAAGTGAACAAATAATCTGATGAACAGAATAAACTGGTGAATATAATAGAATGAGGGGCATAGAGAGGGAGTGGACTGACTATTCTTCGGGGGGAAAGGGGTGTGGGGGATGCGGGAAGAAACTGGACAAAAATCGTACACCTATGGATGAGGACAGTGGGGGGGGGTAAGGGCAGAGGGTGGGGTGGGAACCGGGTGGAGGGGAGCTATGGGGGGAAAAAAGAGGAACAACTGTAATAATCTGAACAATAAAGATTTAATTTAAAAAAAATGGTGCTGCTCCCATGTAAGAGCAAGTGCCAGCTCCTGACATCTGCGCTTCGCGACAATGGGCAGACTAGCCTCACTGAGCCTGTTTCCTCATCTACAGAATGAGCACAGTGATGCTTCCTCCCTGATTGTTGTAGAACTAAAGATAATGCATAGATGATGTCTGTCATATGGAAATAATAAATAACTGTGGGCTTATTACCTTGACATGTAGTGTAGCTAGGGTTCAAAAGGATAAACAGAACTCAGAGGCACACACAGGACTTGAAATCTGAGTATGTATGACATGGAGGGGGAATGGAGTAGACAGTGGTTGAGGGTCAGGGAAATTTGGAAAAAATATGAGCAGCCCATAGGGAGGGCATTGAATCCCACACTAGTTGTATTTTTTTTTTTTAATATAAGCAGGAGTGATCCATTTCTTAGAACCTGGGAAGTATGTAATTGGGTATTTTCATACAAAATTAGCTACAAAAATGAGTGTTTCTTTCAAATGAGGATATAAATCACAACATATGACACATTTTAAAAGGCTGACAGATTCCAAAAGCATTACAAAATTTAGGAAAATAGTGTAATGTGATTGTGAACCAGAAGGAATATATCCCATTAAGTTCTGTTATACAGACCCCAAGTCAAAGCAGCAAGACATGGCAGTCTTAACTGACTTGGGTTAAATAGCACACTTTTGCTGACTTTAAGATTGCATATGACCATGTGAACATGATGCTGGATCTGCCGTGCGGAGCTTTCGATGGTAATCCTCAGTGACTTGTGGCAAGTCCACCTCTGCACAGAGACAAGGTTGGAACTCCAGTTTGGAAAGGTGAGTCTAGTGTTGTTATAGCTAGAGAAGCAACGCCTGTGGTGAGACCAACACTTGGAAGTCACAAAAATGAGAAACATCAGGGAGAGTACCATGGACAAGAATAGAGAGGGGCGACTCCGAAGTGAGAGAACGTTGGCCTCATAGGACTGAGAAAATGCATCGTGGACAAAGTAGGACTATAGTTGTTCATATGGAAAATAATACACCAAGTAACCAACAATAATACACGAATAAACTCTGTGTTTCATGTACTCACAACTGTAAAACTACTTTTCCCAACCTAGTATACACTAGAGGCTTTAACAAGGAAGCAGCTACTGTCTGTAAGAAAGTCTGTCCACTTCATCTTGGCCATGGACGTCTGGAGGCAAACGCATATGTGGTTTGGGAGAAAGGAAAGTGCCCCCTTTCCAGCCTGATTGACCACATCAAACACAATGGAACAAATAGTTACTCCAGGGCTATGTGGTTAGGAATCCGGGAAAGACTGGGTGCCACCAGAGTCTAAGGATACCCCACTTAGACCAAGGTTTAGATCAGAGGTGGGCAACCTTTTTGTGAGTGCGTGCCAAAACCCGCAAAATCTCTGACTCAAAATTCTTATGCGTGTGAACCCTAATTTTTTGAGAGCATGTTACGCCTACTTGTTATCTCTTAAGGTGTACGTATATGAAGAACCTTGAAGAAATAATAAAATTTATTTGAGTGACAAAAACACAGTATATGATGATGAAAAATACATTTGTTTTTTTAGTGTATACATGTACACTGATAGTCTGACAGAAAATTTTATGACTTCATTTGATATTATCAGTGGGACTTTTGCTGCTGCATCACTGATGACAGAGATTTTACATCAGGTTTATATTTCGTGACCTTCAGAGATATGCACAAGCTACTACATTCATCCGTCAGGCTATTCCTATTACAAGCCTTAACAAAATTCAACACTGAGAACAAAGATTCACAATTGTAAATGGAAGATTATAAGAGAGGGTTTCGCGTGCCAGCAAAAGTTACTGGCATGCCATGTTTGGCACGCATGCCAGGGGTTGCCCACCCCTGGCCTAGACCCTCCAAGCAAAGAGAAAGCCAACTGTGCTTGGTTATTCTGGGGGCTCTGCAAATCCCCATGGGGAGCTGTGGTACTGTAGCTATACCATGTGAAGAACTCATGTTGCTCAGCTTCAAAGTCTTCTCCTCAAATCTCATCCTGAGTCCCAGTCACAGCCATGACGGGGGAATGAGAGCAGATATGGTGCCAGTTGAAATTAGGCTCTTCCATGGGATCGAGAGAAAAGCATTTCACAGACCCAGGCAGGGGAGTTGTAGTGTGGCAAGGTTTCTTTGTAGTACAGAAGGAGTTCCCCTCCTGCGTTTTTAATGTCTGATCTCCATCTGTTCTGCCATGGAAAAAGTCTAGTGTTGTCTTTAGCAAGGTCAAGACAAAGGCCAATGTCCAGAGTTCCCGCTTCATATTAAAGCTTAGTCCTCTCAGAGCCCAAGTGGTCTTCTGTGGCCTGGCAGTTGTTTGACCCACAAGGTTGCATGTTCCCAGATGGGAAGGAACACAAACAAAGGAGGTGAATGTGGGTCATGTTGTTGCAGAAGACCAAAGAAAACCAAGCGACGCTTTAAAGAAATGGAGGGATACTTTAATTACCCCAGTGGACTCAGGGAATAGCTCTCCAAATCTGAGTACCAAAACATGCAAGGAGCCTCTTTTTATATCTCCCTGTGGTCTTGTCCCAAAAATATGGATTATGCTTCCGGTCCTTTTCTCGGGCCTTGCAAGAAGGCCCCCAGGTATTGGGGGTCTCCAGGCCATATCTGATGGTTTGGCCTGGCGCCAGCGTTAATAACCCTCCCTCCAGGGCAGTGCACTGTTCACAGTTTTATGGCCTCTGTAACATGTTCTGCAAGACCAGTTTCTGGGAAGGAGGTAATGACTTAATTATAGGTTATCAAGAGTGTACACTGAGCTTGCTGGCATGGATTCCAATTGCTAGCCCCCAAAACATCAGGGTTACATTTGAATTAGCCCTTTTTAGCCTTCTCAATGTGAGCACAGTGAGGGGGGAGAAAAGAAGTGGGGGAGTGCTCTTTGCTCTTTATTCCCTTGGGGTTTTAAGCAGGACCTTTTTAAAAATAACCAGTCATCTTCCTAAGCTTTCAGGCTTGCATTGACTCACCCCCTAGCCCAGTGGTCGGCAAACTGCGGCTCGGCAAACCACAGCTTGCGGAGCCACATGCGGCTCTTTGGCCCCTTCAGTGTGGCTCTTCCACAAAATACTGGCTCTTCCACAAAATACCGACTTCTGCGCATGGGCCACGAAGTTTCAATTGCACTGTATGTGCGCGCCTGCACATGGTATTTTGTGGAAGAGCCACACTCAAGGGGCCAAAGAGCCGCATGTGGCTCCCGAGCCGCGGTTTGCTGACCACGGCCCTAGCCAATGATCTTTTTCCCAGGTTAGACTGATAGGCCTCTATGGTCAAGCACCTCCCCCTGTGTGATTTTGACTTCTAATGCACTTGTGTTTATCTCCCCCTTTGTTCTATCCCTTCCCCCAATTGTCTGCTGGAAATGTGTGTGTGTGTGTGTGTGAGTGTGTGTGTGTGTGTGTGTGTGTGTGTGTGTGTGTGTGTGTGTGTGAAGCTGTAGCTTTCTGGTGAAGCAAACAGGCTCAGTGTCCCAGCCCATTAGGCTCAACAATGTCTAACTTCCCTTGCTCTCTTTTTATTTATCCATAACTATCTGTTACCAGGATAAATAGAAAGAGAGCAAGGGAAGTCAGACATTGTTGAGCCTAATGGGCTGGGACACTGAGCCTGTTTTCAGACAGACAGCAAATTAGAGAGTGTTTTCCCACAGTGCCTCTGCTGAGCTGGCCTATGCTGAGCCTGGGTACTAGCCTCACCTGATTTCCAGGTGAGATGAAGAGTCACCATCTAAATCAGGGTTGGAGAATCTTTTTTCTGCCAACATCATTCGTGGGCTATACAAAATTATCAATTTAAAAATTAGCGTGCTATATTTGGTCAAACATTTAACTCACCCCTAATGCCTTGGCAGGACCAGACCAAATGATTTCATGGGCCTAATATAACCTGTGAGCCAGATTTTCCCCACCCCTGATCTAAATTAAGTGGGGGTACCTGGCCAAACCCAAATAAAGAAAGCTTTTCAGTCATGGAAATGAGAAGCAAGAAACATCCATATTCTATCATCAATAGGCCATTGGACTCAACCCACCACCCTCCTGGACACTAACTAACCTAGAGAATGATTCCAACTCCTTAGCAGAAAATTCACTTTCTTCTTTTTTTTAAATCTTTATGCTTGAGATTATTACAAATGTTCCTCTTTTTTCCCCCCATATCCCCTCCACCCAGTTCCCACCCCGCTCCAGGCCTTCACCACCCTATTGTCTGTGTCCACAGGTAATGCATATATGTGTATAAGATCTTTGTTTAATCTCTTCCCATCCCCTCCACCTCCTTCCCTCTGAGAATCATTAGTCTGTTTCATTTCCATGTCTCTGATTCTATTTTATTCATTGTTTTATTCTGTTTATTAGATTTCTTATTTGTTTATTTTGATTTTTAGATTCAATTGTTGATAGATATGTATTTGTTGCCATTTTTGTTGTTCATAATTTTTATCTTTATCTTTTTCTTCTTCTTCCTCTTCTTAAAGAATACCCTTCAACATTTCATATAATACTGGTTTGGTGGTGATGAACTTCTTTAGCTTTTTCTTATCTGCGAAGCTCTTTATCTGATCCTCAGTTCTAAATAATAGCTTTGCTGGGTAGAGTAATCTTGGTTATAGGTCCTTGCTATTCATCGCTTTGAATATTTTTTTGCCACTCCCTTCTGGTCTGCATAGTTTCTATTGAGAGATCAGCTGACAGTCGTATGGGCATTCCCTTGTAGGTAACTAACTGCTTTTCTCTTGCTGCTTTTAAGATTCTCTCTGTGTCTTTAGCCCCTGGCATTTTAATTATGGTGTGTCTTGGTGTGGTCCTCTTTGGGTTCCTCTTGTTTGGGACTCTGTGCTTCCTGGACTTGTAAGTCTATTTTTTTCACCAGGTAAGGGAAGTTTTCTGTCATTATTTCTTCAAATAGGTTTTCAATATCTTTCTCTCTCTCTTCTTCTGGCACCCTCATAATGTGAATTTTGGTGTGCTTGAAGTTGTCCCAGAGGCTCCTTACACTGTCTTCATATTTTTGGCTAATTTTTTTTTCTTTTTGCTCTTCTGGTTGCATGTTTTTTGCTTTCTCATACTTCAAATTGTTGATTTGATTCTCAGAATCCTGTACTCTACTGTTGAATCCCTATATTCACTTCTTATTTAATCATCTCATTCACTAACAGGCAAGCATTGTCATTCGCTTCACAAAAGATTCAGTAGACTCCAAGTTTAGCTACTTATGCAAGACTACATGGCTATAAAGTAAGTACCAAGCCTATAATAATGATATATAACATAGTATTTAAATAGTTTAACTAAGTTAGCTCATTTATCATCACTAAAACCCTATAAGGCAGTGATGGCGAACCTATGACACCTCTGACACCCGAACTCATTTTTTTGGTTGATTTTTCTTTGTTAAATGGCATTTAAATATATAAAATAAATATCAAAAATATAAATCTTTGTTTTACTATGGTTACAAATATCAAAAAATTTCTATATGTGACACGGCACCAGAGTTAAGTTAGGGTTTTTCAAAATGCTGACACGCCGAGCTCAAAAGGTTCGCCATCACTGCTATAAGGTATAGCTGTTATTACCATCCCCAGTTCCCAGGTGAGGCCACTGACACTGAGGCAGATTGAAGTCAGGTGGCTTGTTTGAGGTCTTACAGCTTATAAGAGGGGAGGCCAGGATTTGAACAAAGACAATTTAAGTTCTAGAACACATACTTACCATGTGTTATTCCAACTCCAAGATTTCAAACTATGACTTCTTATTCCACCGGTAGTCATCCTCCTTCAGCTCACTCCACAACCCTGACCTACACTTACTGCCATATTCCCTCACATACAGGGGACGGATCTATTTCAAATGCCGATAGAAGTAGAGAGGAAGAAGCATTGGGGTGGGGAGGGGTGGAGGGGAGGTGACCAGTCCATTATTGGAAATGGAGATTTGTGAATGCTCCTGAGGAAAAGAAGCGTTTAGGGACCTGTCCTAGAAATGTAGATTTGAGAGTCAGCAGCAGGAGGTAATAGAGCCACGAGATAGTATCTACTCGTGTATAATTATGTAATTAAAATAATGATACTTTAGAGTCATTTGGTACTTTATAATTTCCAAAACACTTTTACATACACTATTACATTTAATCACCTGTAATATTTTTAAATTGAAGCATACTGAGCCTGCTGCATTTTACAAAAGTGTTTATTCGAGATATAAAAGGACATAAAAAGACATGATATAGGAAGGCAAGGAACCTGGAATTTGTTGCATAAACAGGCTGTGTGACAAGAAACGTGCCAGATGTTTATGATGTTATCTTTCTTAATCTGACAAATTCTGAGGGCAAATCATGTCCTAACTGTACAGATAGGGAAAGGGAGGTTCAGAGAGTTAATGAAAATTGGCCAAGGTCACACCACTAGCAAGTGTTCAGGCCAGATTCTCCCAGGTCTAACTGTGGAGTTCGTTCTCTTAGGCAACAACACAACATGCTTCTTTTGCAGTCTTTCCACTTGTGCTGGGTCCTCAAGTGTTATCCAGCAGAGGACACTGCCCACATGTATAATTTTAGTTCTTTTTTAATCCTCACCCAAGGATATTTTTTCCATTGATTTTTAGTGTGGTGGAAGGGAGGGAAGGCGCACGCGAGAGAGAGAGAGAGAGAGAGAGAGAGAGAGAGAGAGAGAGAGAGAAATATCAGTGTGAAGTAAAACATCGTTTGCTGCTTCCTACACACCAGCTATTGGGATTGAGCCTGAAACCCAGGCATGTGCTCTAACTGGGGAATTGAACCAGCAACCTTTTGATGCACAGGATGATGCCCAACCAACTGAGCCATACCAGACAGGACTCAAACTCATTGGTTTTAACCTTGACACTTGTTATATCTTCTCTACTCAGTCACCAGTGACCAAGCCTGATTGCTGGCAACTTTTGCTAAGAGATTTTAGGGTCAGGAAGGCTATATAAATAAGCATGACACCATACTAGATACTGACAAAAGCCCGGCATGCCAACTTGAATAAATGTGTGTTGAATCCAGTCTCCCCTGGGCAGGCTACATGTTCAAAACTACTTTTCAAGCATCTAGAACAAGGAGTCCCATTTAGGGGCAGTGTGGTGTAGTGGTTAAGACTAACTGGTTTGGGTGAATGTTGTGTACAGATCCTACCCCTATTCTTTACTTACTTTGTAGGTTTGAACTATGATTTCTAAGATATTTGAGACTCAGATTCTCCCATTTATGAGATTGAAGAATGCCACCTACCTCAGGGTTGTTACATAAATTAATGAATATGAAACATTCGTTACCTATGGAGTACTCAATGAGGCCATTGCTACTATTAATACTTTTATTGCTAAGAGTTACAAGTATAAGATTTTTGAAGATTTATGAGCCTTTTCAAATTTTACTGTAGTTGCTTAGGGAGCTAAGTGTGATATAGACCAGCAGTTCTCAAACGTTGCTATATATTACAATCACCTGTGGAGCTTTTTAAATTCAGATGCCTATTGCATCCTAGTTTAATCAGATGTCTGGGTGTGGGAACTAGGTGTCCATAGTTTTCAAAGACCCCTAAGTGATTACAATCTGAAGCAGTTTGGAAACCACTGACACAGAGGTGTTTTCAGTGTTTGTAACAACTGTTTCAAAGACAAAAGTCTTCATACTGGCCCCTGGTGACCCACCAGGACAGGGCAGTGACCCCAGCTTCATGGCACTGGTCTGCCTCCCTCTGCCCTATACATGCCCTTCACTGATGGAACTTTTGCTGCACCTTCTGCAGTAAACTGATGAAGGCAGAAGAATGGGGGATGTTAAGAAGCAGGGAGCTGGTGGGGTGCTTGTGGAGGTCACAAATTCAGGAAAATAGGGGCTGAGGGATTAGGCCTCTGGGACTCGAGATGATAAGAGCAGTTATTCAGCCGAAGCCGATTTGGCTCAGTGGATAGAGCATTAGCCTGGACTGAAAGGTCCCAGGTTCGATTCCGGTCAAGGGCATGTACCTGGGTTGCGGGCACATCCCCAGTGGGGAATGTGCAGGAGGCAGCTGATCGATGTTTCCCTCTCATCGATGTTTCTAACTCTCTATCTCTCTCCCTTCCTCTCTGTAAAAAATCAATAAAATATATTTAAAAAAAAAAGAGCAGTTATTCAAAGCATGGTCAGTCCCTCTCTGGAGCCAGAGGCCTTTCAATTACCCAGGATCTCCTCCAGGATAATCCACGTCCACTTTTGCTCCCGCTAACGTACTGAGATGGAAACATGCTGAGCTTTACAGCCAAAGCTGGCAATGCCTCTTCTCAAAGGAATTAGTAAACAGGGGAGATTAAAGGTGCCAAGAAGGTATTCTTATGCAGACTGTCAAAGATAGAGCCGGACTCTAGTTAAAAGGCAAGGACAGAGTTTAATCAGTAATAACTATGGCAATAGGAAGAGTGCAGCATGAACCGACTCAGCTTCAGTTTATGACTGGGCATTTAAAAAGGAGGATGAGGGAATGAATGGGTGAGGGTGAGCCAGGGAAGTGAAAAATTACAAAAGGGTTTGAAAAGGTCGGTCCATATGAAATCTCTCTGGGTTTTCTAACTGGGTTTTCAAAGTTCAGCTGCGACCTCCTCCCCCAGACTTGGGGTGGGTGGGCAGGGGCACTAATGTAGGTATTCACTGGAACAAACAGCAAATTCTTCAGGCAGCCTTGAGTTTTCTCAGGCAGCACTTGAAGTTAGGGCCATCCTAAGGATGTGGCCTTATTAAGTTGTTAGAACCCTGTTACTGTTGTTCAGTCTTTATTTTTCTTTTTGTTCAAGTGCTTATAGGCCAAGGTTGAGGCTGATGGAGAAGAAGAGCCTGGCGAGGGAGCATTTGGTCTGGGAGAGAGTCTCCTTCAAAGCCAAGGATTGGTGAGTGTTGTTTATAGTCTTTCCTTTCCCTCGGTGTCGGCAGGTGACTTTCTGCCATTTGGTGAATGAAGGCAAAATTCACATCTCTGAAGCCTGTGCCATGTAGCTCATAGCAAAGCAACCTGGAGGTCATGGCTTGATTCCCGATCAGGGCACAGGCCTGACTCAGGATGAAAGGGGCTGTTGACCTTGACATCAGGGCCCCTCTTGTTTAGCAGTGACTCAGGACCCTTGCTCTTCAGTTCCTCTCTTCTCCTTCTTACCAAACATGTGGTTCCATTCGGCCTCTCTGCTATTTTGGAGAAAACATGCCAAAAAGAAAGTGGCAGTTAGTTCAAGAAACCCCCACCAAAGTAGGAGTCCTGGCCTTCAAGGCCTCAGACCACTTGTCAGGATCCAGCCCCAGGACCACAGAAGCTGCAGTGTTGCCATGGCAGCAGATCTACTCTAACCCTTCCTGGTCGCCAACTCCCTGGAAGTAATTTTTTTAGGATTCTGCAGAAAAGGAAGAAACCACTGCTACCTAGCCAGATGGGGAAAGCTGTCACTTAGCCATTTCACATGCTACAGCCTGGTCAGGGCAGGTGCCCTTCCCCTGAGACTGGCATGACGGGGAAGGATGTGGGTGCCTGGACTAGACTCACTGGTGACATTGCAGCTCTGCTAGTGACTGACTGGACATTGCTTCTCTGTGCATTGGCTTCTAATCTGTAAAATGGACTAATACACTTGTGATGTGTAAAGTACTTAAAACAATCCCTGGCATATAATAAGCACCTTTCAGGTATTTGCCATTGTCCCAAAGTTTCTGATAATCTCCCAGTTTTGTTCCCCGTTTGCCAACAACTTATGCTGCAGATTACAGACTTCTCTTGAAATTTTCTGTGACTCAAAACCACTTCTGCCTTCTGATTTCTCTTCTTTCCATGTCCTTATTCCTTCCCATGTCTCACTCCCCACTCAAATTAGGTTATGCCAATGTTCTGTTCATGGCCATCTTCTTGATCTTCACATGTTCCCTTAAAACAGTTTGTTTCTTTCTGTAGCTCCTTCTCTCATGACAAGATAGATGACTCAGTGCCCCTGTTCCTGTCCTGAGATGGGATCTGGCCTTTTGGTTGGAACCTGGGTATTGATTCAGTGGTTGATCAGCTTTGACATCAGGTAGACTTTGTTTGGACTTTGCTAGATGAATGACATCATTATCAAATCACTTAACTTCCTTAAGTCTCAGTTTTCTTCCCAATAAAGAGGGGTTATAATAGTTTCTACTTAATAGAATAATTATAAGCACTAAATGAGTATTTTATATCAAATGCATGGTAGAGTGCCTAATGCATGAAATGTGTTCTAGCTAAATGATTTGACTTCTCAAATCCAATGTATTGATAATGCAAATTAATGCTCACCTCCCACAAAAACTGGCTCCTGTTCTAAATTTCTTGTTACTATTCATGGTACTATCTACCATGTTCTTGGTCACTTGTCTTCATGAGGTAATTATCCTTGACTCTTATCTCTTTCACTCCACATCTGATAGGTCAGCAAATTCTGCTGACCTTAGTTGTTCAGGTTCTTGCTAATATCTATCTCCCCCTACCCATTTTATTGTCAGAGGCCTGTATCTTGTTTGGTTTAATATGAAGTCTGCTAGATTTTGGAGCTCTACTACCTATATTGCTACTGGCAAAATCAGGGTCACAGACAATGTTCAAGGCCTAAATAGGATGGATGTGTGTGTGTGTGTGTGTGTGTGTGTTTAGAAATTTAACATTGAATATCCTCAATCTTTCTGGTATGTCACAAATTTATTCTGTTTGGTGCCTGATGTTTTTGCTTTTTGTTTGTTTGTTTTTTATAACCTCTGTTAACCCTGTTAATGCCAATCTTTGTTAATGTCAATCCTTGGATGGCATAATGAGTAGAATTGTCCAAAAGTGACGCTGGCAGCTGGTTAGAATTCTGAAGTTGCCTCCTCCATCCACAGAGGATTCTGCAACATCTTATGAGTCCCAGGGTCTCCAAATTCTGGCTCCGTCCTTCCCCTGACACTTCCTGTAAATAGCTTGCACCCCAGGTTCAGACTCAGGTGACCATTTAATCTATCCATTCATTCTCTATGATGCATAATTTTAATGTGTGACAGACTGGGCCAAGGGCTGCCCAGGTAAAACATTATTTCTAGGTATTTTGGTGTGAGTGTTTTCTGATGAGGTGAGCATTTGAATCCTGCACTCAAAGCTTGTAAAGTGGATGGTGTGATACTCATGCAAATGGGAAGGGCAATCTGTTAAGGACCTAAATAGAGCAAAAAGAAGAAAAGATGAATCCAAACCTCTTTTCTTCCCTCCTCCTGCCGGAGTCTTCTCCTGCCCTTGGCCTGGGATTATACCATAGGCTCCTCTAGTTCTCAGGCCTTCAGACTTGGGCTGGCACTATATCACCAGCTTCCCTGGTCTCCAGCCAGCCGACATTAGATCATGAGACTTCTCAGCCTTCATGACCACCTGAACTAATTCCACTAATTCCTAATTACATATATATATTTCTCTGGAGAGCACTAATACATCCATTGATTGACTAATCTACCCTCCCATCCCCTCTCCATTTCCTGTAAGAAGTGAGAGTTAACAAGGAAAAGTGGACTGTTGACTACTGTATGGTTCTTGTCAAGCTCAACTCTGTGCCTTTGACTGCAACACACTTCTCTGTGGAATGATAGCAGAGTCAGGAATCCTGTGATTTCTTTTTTTCTTGTGAATCTTTGGTCTATTTAAGCTTCACTAATAAAGGGCAGTTCCTTGATTCATACCACATGGAGTTGTAAACTTTGGACCTTGCCCTGGCGTGTTCCAATGAGAGGTCAGGAGTGGTCTACCTTTTCAAAACAGCCTCCTAGCCTGTCCCGTAAAGCTCTTTATAATCATGGGACCAACTTTTCTCTTCCATTAGTCTTTCCAGTTAATCTTCTATGGACACTGAGCAACTCCCCCTTTGAAATTTACTACCTGTGGTTTGCTGCTTCTCCCATAAGTCACTTCTCATCACTCCTATCTCCTCCTGTGGAAATCGGCTCACCTTCCACCATCTACTCCACAGTCAACCTTCTCTAGGAAAGCGTCCCTTAGAGAACAGTTCAGGGAAGGTCTCTTTCCCTAGATCATCTCTTCCACACCCTCTTTATGGCACAAAACACACAGAGCCTCGGATTGTGAATATTTGAATACACTTGTTGTTGTTGTTAAATCTCCTTTTCCTTCAGAAATCAGACTCATCGTTGTATGTCCCATAGTTAGCACACACTATTTTGCTCAAAGTCTTCAGTAAATGTGTGGTAAACTAGGACTTCTGTGTCTTGGCATATATGAAGAAAAAGATGGACCATTGAAATGTTTTGGGCTTTTCAAAGTAACACAAAGTTGTGGGGCTTTTTTGTTTTGTTTTGTTTTGTTTTAAAGGCTGTGCAAAGCCAATAGTTTACTGGATGCAAACTGTAATTACAACCTTTCCCTGCCATTCTGACTCATTGGAGACATGTCTTCCAAGTCTAAATGCCTGGCAAGTCCTCTGAAATGAGTTTTTATGTGTTGTCTTTTTAAGGTGCACATGGTGAATAGCCCTGATATTTTTATTTGATTGGGTTTGGTCTTTAAAACACTCTCAAGCAATTTGGCTGGGCAGTGGGCCTCACCTCCCAGCCAGCCTGCTTATCAACAAACCAGCCATTTTCTGTGTTAGTGTCTTTTATATTCAACCATATTTCAAAAACAAGTGAATGCTCACGATGAAGTCTGCGTGATAAAATGTCTTTCACCTTATGTAAAATAAGGCTACATCCACAGGGTGTAAAACTTCTGGATGTAATGTCAAAACAATCTAGGTGTTTGACACAGACCATTCATCCTCCAAGTATTTGCCTTTTTCTCCCAAAGATGTTTGGTATATTTTAAAATACATTTTCAAATTCATGATCTTTAAACCGATTTGTTCTAGCCTAAAATAAGAATGAGTGGAAAGCAACGCTGTCTATATCCATATTCTAACAGCTAATTTTATTGACTAGATTCAAGTAGACATAAAGTAACTGAAAATTTCACTTCTAGTCAACAGTCACAGAGACTGACTTTACCTTCTGTATGGACTGGGTTTGTGTCCCTCCTCAAATTCATATGTTTAAGCCCTAACCCGCAGTGTGATGGTAATAGGAGGTGGAGCCTTTGGGAGGTAGGTAATTGGGTTGAAATGAGGTCACAGATTTAGAGTTCCCATGATGCAGTTAAGAAAAGGAACAGTGGCCAGAGCTCTCTCCATCTTACTCTCTACAGGTGAGGGCAGAGCAAGAAGGCAGCAGCCATCTGCAAGCCAGAAAGAGTGTCCTCACCAAGAACCAACTGCCAGCACCTACACGTCCCATCCTCCAGACTGTGAGAGTAAATTTCTGTTGTTTAAGCCACTTGGTCTACCTCTTTTTGTTATAGCAGCCCAAGTTGATTAATATACCCTCCAGTCTTAAACAATTAAAAATAAGACAGATATGCAAAGCAATAATTTTCACACATTAAACAACAGTGATCAATGTGCAAAATAGTGAACCCCTAGAGAAAGGAAGCAAACAAAATGAACCCTATGATTGTCCCTACTGACTGAGTAGAATTTTGAGGCAACAATGGAAAGAGAGCAACAGGAATGGAGCCTGGCAGTCATCTGAGTTGAAGAGAACACAATTGGATTTCTGGGAGACCAGGGGAACTAGAATTCTGGGGGCAAAATACTAGAGACAACAGAGCTTCACAAAGAGAGAGTTCCAAAGATCTGCAGAGAGTTTTGCTTTCAGCCTTTAATACTGATCAGTGCACATGAACAAACTACTGATACCTAGCAAAGAACCATAAAAAAAGACGCAGAAAGAATACCAGGAGCTCACACAGGGCCAGGAACAGTTCCTAATTTCATCAGCCAAAGTGGAAATATGAAGTAGAGTATTCAAAAGGCTGTTACCTTATCAGTAGGATAAATTAGCTCCCAAATAAAGGCTGCTCTTCCCCAAATGAACACATTTTAAAAACAAGCCTCAAAAGGATAAGACAAGTGATTTAGCTGTATCCCAGAACAAAGATCCAAAATACTTAACAGAGTTAAAAACAAACAAACAAAAATGCAAGCATCCACAAACATAAAATTCACAGTATCTGGCATACATTAATAGTGTCATATGTACCCTAACTCACTGGGGAAGGGATGAAATAAGAGGATGCTATGTGAGCTTTCCTTTTCTAATATATTTAGTGAGGAGGATACAGTAGGGGAGCACTGAGCTAGGTTAACCCACCTTTACTGTCTCTTTCTCATAGTCTGTGAGCTCCAATGCACAACATCTGTTGTCTAGCTTTGAATTAACATTGAAAAACACAAATATTTACATCTTTGTCACTATCTCTGAATAATCTATGAAGAGGGGGAAAGATATACATTTATAATCACTGGCTGGATTTCAATGAATGTCAGGGACCCACCATTTATGCCACCAATGACATGCATTTAAAAATATTTCCTTTAAGTAGGATTTTCTGAATTTGTAAAATGCAAATAAATAAGATATACTATTTCTCATGTTATTCTCTTATTTTAAAAAATAATAAAATACAAACAACTCACCATGTTCCAGCATCCAACTTACACCATTCATTTAGCAATCTGTAATGGAACTAGCAGGTGATTTGGAGCCAGATACATCCAGAGTTGGTTCTACTATTTACTATTCCCATGACTGCACAAGTTAAACTCCCTGAGCCCCAATACACACCTTTATAAAATGGAGATAGTGCCCTCGCTGGTTGGCTCCGTGGATAGAGTGTCAGCCTGCGGACTGAAGGGTCCCAGCTTTGATTATGGTCAAGGGCACATGCCCAGGTTGCGGTCTCGATTCCCAGTAGTGGGTGTGCAGGAGGCAGCCAATCGATGATTCTTATCATTGATATTTCTATCTCTCCTTCCCCCTTCCTCTCTGAAGTCAATAAAAATATATTAAAAAATAAAATGGAGAGAGTGATACCTATAGGATTATTGTATAAATTAAATTAGGTCTCCAAAATAAAGAATTTCACTCAGCTCTTGGTATTCAGTAGGTGATCAGCAAATGTTAGTCCTCTTTTCTTCCCTCTCTATATTATTATTGCCTAAATATCTTAGTATAACTTAAAATTTTAATCCAGTAATGAGCAGCTTCATACCTTCACTAAATATTTGGGAAAATAAGTGTTTGCTTCCTGATCAAGATGGCAAATTGAGGCACATGCGAGCCAAAATATCATTGGAATTAGAGTATATAAGTACAGAATGGAATAACTCCTAGTAGTACCAAGAATGGGGAGAATGCCTCAGTAAGTCAGATATTCTGGAAAAGTGGATGGGAACACATTGACATATAAGCCAGAATCCAGGAAAAAGCAAAAGAAGGCTACATTGGAAATATGAGCTGCTCCCTGACAGAACCCTGTATAGACTCCAGGCTCAGAATCATTAGGCAGGGAAAGCAGGAAGGGTTAGGGGATAATGATCTGAATAATTCATATTGAAACTGTCTATATAAAAAGAAAGTCAATTGACTCTTTAAATTCAAGTACACATATATACACCAAGAATCAGAAAGCAGTGGAATTTTCCTCCCTAACTAAAAGTTGGAAATTGTTTTGCAAAGATTTTGAACAATGTCTCCATGTACTGTTGGGTTCCTATCAGAGTATGGTGCCTAAGAGTACTAGTACTATTGTTCAGTAGAGGGGAAGAGAAGTCTATCTACTCACTCCTACCTATGCACCTAAAGGGAAAACTGATAGCCACTTGTCCTGCCCAGTCACCCAGGACTGTGGCCTTGTGGTCAGCCCTTCAATTTTAAGAAGGGTTTTTTGTTTGTCTGTTGTTTTTGGTTTGGTTGTTTAAGACCCATAGTCAGATTGTCACAAGAAGCTTAGATTGACTATCCAATCATCTATGGTCATACAGCTCATTGATTACAAATAAATATGAGAGAAAATCAAAGACAACTAGGCATTTGAGGAAAACAAATGGCTAGATAGGAATATCAAAATGAATACACAGAATAACCACTTAAGAGAAAAATAGATATTGTTCAGTGAAGATTAAATAACTTTAAAAATTACAATTTTTATTTTAAAAGAAAATTGAGATGATATTTATCTTCATTATAATAGAACTCATAGGGGGAAATGGCATTGAGAGAAGACAATAATTTAATTTAAAATGTAATTTAAAAAAAGATGAGAAATGAAGGTGAGTAAATCACATAGGACCTACCTACTTCCAGGAGGCTCTAATGATTTGGACAGTTTATTTAGAGTATAATACAATCAATTTATTTTCCAACAAAATTGAGAGTTAAAATCATGGGAGACAAATTAAAGATATAATGTTAGAAGTTGTATACCTAGTAGAATCCAATATTGCAATTTAAAATCTAGAAGATTTAAGTTCAGACTGAAAAGTTAATTAAGAAGGATGAAGGAATAACATTAATTAAGAAAGAGGGAGATAATAAAATTTACTGGAACTAGGAAAGAAATGTTTCACTGAAGTACGAATGAAACAAGGTTTAAACTGAGAGACATCCTTATGAAAGTTCAAAAAAAACAAAGATAAAGAGATCCCAAATTTTCCTGAAAGAATAAGATGAAATATATAAACAATAATGAATTGGTATCACACCTTTCATCAAAAGCACTAGATACTAGAATAGTAATTTAAAATCATGAAAAAAAAATCACAACCATACATATTAAGCTTGTGTGAGTTAGAATAGGCTATGTAATGCTGAGGTAACAAATGACTCCACATGCTTCAATTACATGTCCATCATGGTTTTGCTGCGGCTCTATTCCTAAATGTCTTTACCCCAGGATCCAGTACCCTCTATGGATTATGGCTGTTTGGGGGATAGAAGAAAAGAGTGTACCAAGAATGACTGGAAGATTAAAGTGTCCCTATTCATCAAATACTGTGACTTAAAAACCAGAAGATTTCAGTTATGTCATAAAGCCTGGCTTCTTCTAATCAAGAGAATAGAGATGTGATGAGAAACCATTAGATAAAAAGCTGTACAAGGCCTTGCTCAAAATATAAATCAGAGGAAATGTGGCATGCTTTGAACAATTAATAGAAAATTTAAAAAGATAATTATTTTGACTAATGCTGGAACATTCTCTTTTCATCAGCATATTCTACATGATGTTGAATTATATTTCTGTTTATGGGTTCAAGCACACTACTTGGTTCTAAAAGGAGCAGTATTTGGATAATCAAAGTATCAATACTACTTATTGGCATGCAGATTTTTAGAATCTCACTATTGAGATATCTGAATTATGGCTTTATACTATAAAGTATATTTTATATCTCCAATAATGGTACAAGAGGAAAGAAGGTGGTAAGTAGAGTAGGTTTTTGTGGGGTATGAAGTCCATCCTTTTTTTTTAGGTATAAAGTTGATAGAACAAAAGCATTAGACCAGGTATTTTATTTACATTTTTGTAAATTATTTAGACGAACTAAAATAATACAAGTCTCAAAACTTAGAATAAAGGGAAAGACTTGGTAGGTGGTAGAATAAGGGAACTGAATTTTTAGTCTTCAATCTATAATAATAAAAGCATAATATGCTAATTAGACCGGACGTCCTTCCAGACCACCTTCCAGATGGGACTGGGGCTGCGAGGGAAGCCAGTGCCAGCAGCCAGGGGAAGGAAGGCCTACTCTTGCATGAATTTTGTGCATCAGACCTCTAGTAGTTGAATAAAAGAGAACTATCTTAAGTTGATAAATCAAGCATTGGGGTCATAGCCATATTATTAAAACATTTTTAACCACCAGAGATCTAAAAACATGAATAGTTAAAAGTGGTTACCTGTGGAGTAACTAAGAATGACAATTGCATCATGGCCTTTTTCATTAAATTTTATAACATTATGTGTACATATTATTTTTATAATAAATGTTGATCAAATTGTAGCAAATTTGATGAAATTTAGACAATTTTAAAGTCAAAAGTGACTAAAAGCTATCATAATACTAACATGGCAAAGTTATTTGAGGACTGGGGCCTTTGTTGAGATATTGAATTCAGGAATGATTAGTACGTAGTAAATACACATATACAAATTATATTGTATGTAGTTATTTTATCAATTTATATGTCTCATACTAGTTTTTTTTTATAGTCTTATCCCTTTACTACAATCAGATTTACCTCCTCACAGGCCCTGGAGGAAATCATGCTGCTTTTGACTATCTTGTCTTTACTCATTTTTCTGAAAAAATTAACAAGTTGATGTCCCTTGTAACTATAATATTTTTCTTATCAAATATTCCCTTTCATCTAACCATGTGATAATATTTGAAGAACTCATTATGTGCCAGGCATCATTCTAGGGATGGTGATGGTGCCATTCATATAGATGGCTATCAAGGATATGCTGCCGTTGAGGGGCTTACAGGCTATCAGAGAGGAGGCAATTTCAGGACATTGTGATAAATTTGAGGACAAAGGTAAGTAAAGATATTTTAACAATACAAAAAAAGGGTTTCCTGACCCACCAAGTAGGGTCTGAGAGATGTCCCAGAGTTAAGTGATATTTGAGTTGCTCTTTAATGGCTAGAAATTGATGGTCAAAACATAGTGAAGAATTGGATGCAGCTTTCTAAGCAGAGGGAGTACCAAGGGCAAGTCATGGAGACAACAAACAGGATGGGGCTTTAGAGTAAAATTAAGCAGTGTGTGGGCCTAGTCCAGAAGTTTTATGTGAGGGAATGGATGAGGATTCAGCCAGAAGTGGAAGTAGCGCAATCAAGGAAGAGTTTATTCTGGAGCTGCTGCTTCTTGAAGCAGTAACTAGACCTTACAGACCAGAGTAATCTCTCCCTACACAAGCCTATCTATTCAGGGTTGTCTTTCACTCGTCCAAAATGTCAAGCACTTTATTTTTCCTCAGTAAGACTCTGTTTCAGGAGACAGAGACTATGGTTTATTTGTATCTTCCATAGATATTAGCATTGTTCTTGGTTTACAGTGGTGCTAAATATATAGTTGTTGCATACAAATGTGATAAAAATTTTAAAAAGACATCTAAAAGTCAGAAAAAAAAGTGATACAATTTTGAGTCTCAGTCTTAAGATGTCAGCTAAATGGATAAACACAGTGTCATTGTAGATGTATTTATTTCTTCCATATGAATTTTGAACATTTGATTTTAGAATATTTGCTTTTGGGGGTTGCTGAGATTGAATGAGAAATGCAAATGAAATGCTATACTACTTTCTCAATTTATTTTTTATAATCAAGATTTTCCCAAAGTTTACAGTGGAAATGCCTTCTTTCATCTGAATATGCCTACATATTCAAGAATAACATTCAAGAATAAAATAAATGTTAAAAATAGCATTTTTTTCTTGTCAGTCCAGACTAACAAAGTATTGTGGCATTTTTAGCAAAGTCTTGATTCTCATTTTCAAATGAGGTCTTGATTTATCTTCTAAATTCTGTGCTATGCATCAGCCAGACACCTCATTAAAACCTGGGTTTATTAAAATCAAGGAAATAGCAACTCCTAGCATTGTTTTTGTAATGTGCACCATCTATAACAAACACAACAAATAAAAATGGAATGGCTATAGAGTAAGAAAATAACTAATTAGTGAGATTCATTATAATGAAGTAAGAGAAGTTAGAAAATACAACATGAATAATGTAAGGGCAGAATATTTTGCATATGATCACATGGGAACTCTAGGAAAATATCATACTAGTTTCAAATAATGTAGAGCATTGAGTGCCCCACGAGAACAGATACATGATTTTGTCATGCTTTCTTTTGATTTAATTAACTCTTTTTATGCTATGGTAAATTAAGCTATTGTTTATTTTACTATGCAAAACAATTTCCCTCTATGTCATCATTACTACTGTCTGAACCATATGTATGGCACATAATTGTTTAGTAAATGTTGGTTGTCACCTTTTCCTGATACAAAAGACAGGAAAGCCAAGACAGAATAAATTCCATTTTTATTTTTTTAAATGTACCTCCCTGCTGCCTACCTTACCCTTTGCATCCATGTCTCACCTTTTCTAACTACCACATTATGTTCACATGGTTTTGTAAGTTGAATGATAGTGTGCCCCTGACTATCTCCCTACAAATATTTTCTTTCTCAATTTTCTCTGAAGAGGTCACCCAGCTAAGCATTCATTTCAGTTGTAAATTGTGGTCATCAACCTTAACCACACTGCCATTTCTGTGTTTCTCTATGCAACTCTCTCCCATTTCCTGTAATCCTCCAACACCTACCTCTGTGGGACTCACAATGGGAAATCTACCTGGTCTCCCATTTCTTGGAGTAAACAGTATTTCAACTTTTTGTTATGAAAACCTCAAATCTTCCTACCCTTAAGCACATCCATTCTGCCTTGCCTACTGTCAAGGTCAAAGCAAGGTCTCTCCTCACTGGTACTCTGGTGCTTTCTCAGAACTCAGATCCTTTTGATTATCTTCCTTTTTTAAAAAATCTTTCTCTACTAACTTGTGCATACTAGCTTTTTAACACTGTACTCCAAACTTCCCTGTTTAAAACTATAAAAAAAATCCCACTTGCCCTACTTTAACTTTAGCTGCTTCGCTCTCTGTGCTCCCCTTTATGGGCAAGTCTTCTTGAGTTTTCTGGTTGTCTTTAGTTCTTCAGCCTTTATGCCTCAACCCACGGCAAACTAGCTTGCCCTGCCTATGCACTTGTCCTACTTTAGGATGGCACCAATGACTTTGTCACATAATTTAACCAGACTCTTCAGTTCTCTTTAGCTTTAATCCTCAGAAACAGCTTGTTACACTTTGACACCACAGGAAGGAGTTAAAAAGCAGGTCTCATTGTTTTCCTTAGAAAGGCCTGCTTGTAAGGTTGGCCCTCGGGAGGCATCTGGAAACTTGGATTTCAGGGTTGCTACTATTCTCAGAACTAATAAGAGGGGTTACCTCTACCTAAAGTGCCTGTGCAAACAATAGGGTTCATGCTGAAAACTTCCTTCCTTCAGGAGTCTGGAATCTTGATCTGTGACAGGCAGAGATTGCCTACATGACCAGCCCGCAGTAAATGCTCTGGCCACTGAGTCTCTAATGAGCTTCCCTGGTTGGCAGTGGTTTACTTTTGTTGTCACAACTTGCTGCTGGGGGGGGGGGGGTGTTAGTGTGTCCTGTGTGCCTCTCCCTAGGAGAGGACACTTGGGAACGTGTGCCTAGCTTCCTTTGAACTTATCCCTTGTGCCTTTTCTCTCTGCTGGTTCTCCCCTGTATCCTCTCACTGTGATAAATCAGAGCAATGAGCTGTCTCCTTAGTCCTCCGAGACAACCATGGATCTGCGGGTGGTCTTGGGAACTCTATCACAGACACCCACTCCTTTTTAAAAACCCCACCTCTGGGAGCACACTCTCCTGGGTTTCCTCCTTCCTTTTTGGCTCTTTAATTTATTTCTCTCTTCCTGTCCATTAAATGTTAATGTACAGTTGGTGATATTTAATTCATTATAGCATCACCAGCGACAGTTTTAAACCTCTAAACATATCTTGACACTAACTAGCATTATTTGCTCCAAGGCACAATTATGATCCTAGCATACTTGTGTGTTTCCATTTCTTTTCTGATCTACAATCTTGTTATGGATTGAATTGTGTCCCCCAATAATTCATATGTGACTGTATTTGGAGATGGGATTTTATGGCGATCATTAAGGGTAAATGAAGTCGTAAGGGTGGGGCCCTAATCCGATAATACTAGTGTCCTTGTAAGAAGGGAAAGAGATACCAGATCTCTCTCTCTCTCTCTCTCTCTCTCTCTCTCTCTGCACATTCACAAGGAAAGGCCATGTAAGTACATAGTGAGGAGGTGTCTGCTCACAAGCCAGAAAGAGAAGATGTTAATCCTCCTGACACCTTGATCTTGGACTTCCAGCCTCCAGACATGTGAGAAAATAGACATCTGTTTAAGCACCCTAGTCTGTGGTGACTTTTAATGGCAGCCTAAGCTGACTATTGCAAATCTGTTCTCCATATAGCAATTGGAATAATCTTTAGCAATCCAATGCATAAAGATACAATATCAGGGCATGTTACTTTCTACATAAAGTTTCAATGGCTTCTTATTGCTGTTCAAATGAAATCCAAATTCTTTATTATTGCTTACAAAGCCATGAACGGTAAGCCTTTAACTTCACCTTGGATCACTCTCCCCTTCCTTTTATTACCCAACCATAGTGGCTGTCTTTCATTTCCTCATGTGTCTCAAGATATTTTTCTCCTCTGGCCTTTGCACATACTGTTCCTGTGCCTGGAATCTTCTTCATCCCATTTTTCACATGCCTGCCTTCTCTTTATCCTTCATTTATCAGCATAAGTTACACTTCCTTAGAGAAATGGCTCATATGATTTTAACTAGGTGTTCGCTTCCATTATCCTCTGTCACTATAAGAAGATGGTTTTCTTCACTGTGCTGATAAGCTGTATCACATATTTGTTTATTGTCCATTCCTCCACCTTCTGTGTAAATTCACAAAGACAGTAACCATGTTTAGTTTATTCTCTAATATAAAGCTAAATTGCTGCTACAGTGCTTGCCACATAACAACCACTTAACAAATATTTGTTAAATAAGCAGAGGGACAGGTAGATGGATGGATGGGTGGATAGGTGGACAGCTATCTTAAGGAAACTTCATACACCAAATATAAATGCCTTAAAATAAATTATTATTATTTTTTAAAATATATTGTTATTGATTTCAGAGAAGAAGGAAGAGGGATAGAGAGATAGAAACATCAGTGATGAGAATCATTGATCTGCTGTCTCCTGCATGCCCCACACTGGGGATTGAGCCAGCAACCTGGGCACGTGACCGGGAATTGAACCATGACCTCCTGGTTCATAAGTCAATGCTCAACCACTGAGCCATGCTGGCTGGACTAAATTCCTTAAAATAATTTGTAAGACCTTCTACAATCTAACTCCTTGTGGCTAACTAATGGGCGCAAGAAAACTTCCTAATTAAGAGAACACCAATCTGATCCTAGTTATTGTGCTAACTCCATCAGTCCCTAATCTCTTCTCACCCCACCATTATGCTCAAACCATAATGGACACACTGTATTTCTACCAGGGGTCAATACTTCCTTGCTATTGCCTTATCCTTTACCCAGACTGTTCTTGCTGCCCCAAATACTCTCTACAAATACTTTCATTTAGCTAATCCTATTTGTCCCTATGATCTTGGATTAAACATCAATTTTTAAAGGAAGGCCTTCTATGCCCCTAGATTAGTCAGGCCTCCTGCTGTAATTTCCCCTAGCTCCCCAAACTTCTCCATCATAACTCTCTCTGCACAGTGTCATTATTGTTTGTCTTAACTGTTTCCTTCTCATTAGATATTATGAACTATGATACACTTGTGCACCATTGTATCTCTAGGAGCTAGCACAGTGGCAAGCAGAAAATGCCTGTGGGATTAGATTGGTATTCCCTCAATTAGCAATCTAATCCCACAGGCATTTTCCAACCACAGGGCTTTCTGGCTCAACTATCCACTCACTGGTGGTTGTAAATATGAAGACTGTACTTACTTAATTAAGTCGTGCCTTTAAAATATCCGTCACAATGTTTTGTGATAGGAGCAATCTTCCTATCAAGGTACTTGACTTTCTAACCTTCATTCAATCCCTCCTTAAACCGATGGTTCTGCTTCAAAGGCAATGATTCTCTTACAACCAAGAGATTTTATGAATGCCTAAGTGAGCACAAAACACAATAATCCCCATTTAGCTGAGTGTCTTTAATTTCTTGGGTCTTTACATAGGATATAAATAGGCTAAGTGTTTTCTTGAGAAGGCCGGCTTCTGCAGGCTCTGGAATTTTGCAAATGATTGCAGTGTTAAAACAGACTGGTTGTTACCTCTGTCCAAGGACAAGCATTTTACTAGTAAACCAAAGTTGCACTGAGGCTGGCTTATGGAAAGCAACATTCAGGAGTCTGAGCTCAAGAGGCAGAGACCTCAGTTACTAGATATCACTGGACGAAGACCACCCGCAGACAGTTGTTCACTGGGTGAACTGTGAGTTGAGCAAGTTGCATACATTAAGAGACTATTTCCTGACATATATTATGTATCCTCAAGTCTATGATGCTGACACACAGACCTCATGCTCCAGGCCAGCTTTACCTTCTTCTACTCCCTTTAAGTCTCCCTGTCCTTTAGTGGCCCGTCTTTGACATAGAACCCTGAAGACCTTCTAGCAACTCTTTATCATCTCCTAGCTAAAGTCACTTTACTACTTCTTTTTGGTAAACATCATAATTTCAAGTATGGTTGAGTTATTTTTGTACTCTGACTGAAAGATGATTTATCAGTTCACCTTATCTATCTTTGTAAAATGATGCAAGAAGAAGAACACAACCCAAAGCATCTTGAACAAACTAATGAAATTGGGAGCACTTATTGGCTTAGGGAACTAGAAAGTTACATGGCCTTGAGAAAGAGCTGTAAGAACCAAGGTCTCACCTTAGACTAACACCAGTATTCAAATCCCATTACTGTTCTTTTTTGTTTATACTTCTTTTGAAGATGTGTTTTCTCTAAATGGATAGAAGTCATTTTTTAACAGTTCCAGATTTTACCACGTTTATTAACCCCAGTGGAAAGATGGCTTTATTATCTTAGTATCTGCATATCAAAAAATAAAAAAACACACAATCAGTACCTAAATGTTAACAACAACAACAATAAAAAACAAACAAACAAAAATTAATGTCTACCTCTTGGACTAATCACATATTCAGTGAGAAGGGATATAACAATTGCCCAATTGGCCAGACAATGCGCCTATTCTTATACCCTGAGGAAAGTAGATTAAGAATGGATGGTTCTCGCCGTGGCCGGTTTGGCTCAGTGGATAGAGTGTCGACCTGCGACCTGCGGCCGGGGGGGGGGGGGTCCCCAGTTTGATTCCGGTCAAGGGCATGTGCCTTGGTTGGGGGCATATCCCCAGTGGGGGGTGTGCAGGAGGCAGTTGATCGATGTTTCTCTCTCATCGATGTTTCTAACTCTCTATCCCTCTCCTTTCCTTTCTGTAAAAAATCAATAAAATATATTTTTTTAAAAAAGAATGGATGGTTCTCTGGAGGACATAGGGGAGACCAACACTGGCTACACATGCTGATGAGCTGGAATAATATGAGATAGCAAAGAGCTCATGTACTGACTTAGCCAATAGCTAGCTGAATGGCTTACACTGTTTCTCAGTGTTTTCTTTTCCCTTCCTACCCATTAGATTTACGGTACCAAGTTTAATGACATAGAGAGACAAGCTATTTGAAAACATTTAGAATGCTGTACATAATTCAGGTATTAACTTCTTCCAAATTTTATTTGTTAACTTTTAGCTTTTTTTTTTAATTGATTACAGTATTACATATGTGTCCTTATTCTCCCATCCCCTCCCCCCACTCATGCCCTCAGCCCCCTGGTGTCTGTGTCCATTGGTTATGCTTATATGCATGCATACAAGTCTTTTGGTTGATCTCTCCCCCTTACCCCAACCTTCCCTACCTTCCCTCTGAGGTTTGACGGTCTGATCGATGCTTCTCTGTTTCTGGATCTGTTTTTGTTCATCAGTTTATGTTGTTCATTATATATCACAAATGAGTGAAATCATGTGATATATGACTGGCTTATTTCGCTTAGCATAATGCTCTCCAGTTCCATCCATGCTGTTGCAAATGGTAAGAATTCCTTCTTTTTTACAGCAGTGTAGTATTCCGTTGTGTAGATGTACCACAGTTTTTTTTAATTCACTCATCTGCCGAAGGGCACTTAGGCTGTTTCCAAATCTTAGCTATGGTAAATTGTGTTGCTATGGACATAGGGGTGCATATATCCTTTCTGATTGGTGTTTTTAGTTTCTTGGGATATATTCCCAGAAGTGGAATCACTGTGTCAAATGGGAGTTCCATTTTTAGTTTTTTGAGGAAACTCCATACTGTTCTCCAAAGTGGCTGCACCAGTCTGCATTCCCACCAGCAGTGCATGAGATGGGAAACGATAAAAATATTAGAGCTATCCACAGGCAGCAAAATCTCAGACATATGCTGAAGCAATATCTTCACCGATACAGCTCCTAGGACAATGGAAAGTAAAGAGAAAATAAACAAATGGGAGTAGATCAAAATAAAAAGCTTTTGCACAGCAAAAGAAACCATCAACAAAACAACAAGAAAGTCCACTGCGTGGGAGAACATATTTGCCAATATTATCACTGATAAGGGTTTAATCTTCAACATTTACAGGGAATTCATACAACTTATCAAAAGGAAGATAAACAACCCAATCAAAAATTGGGCAACACGCCTAAATAGATACTTTTCAAAAGAAGACATGAGGAAGGCCAAGAGACATATGAAAACATGCTCTAAGTCACTAATCATCCGAGAGATGCAAATCAAAACGACAATGTGGTATCATCTCACACCTGTCAGAATGACTATCATTAACAAATCAACAAACGACAAGCACTGGCAAGGATGTGGAGAACTTTTAGCTTTTGATTATTTTTCCCTTTACCATGACAAAGCCTGACTAGATGACTCCCAGGTCATTTCACATCTGAGAAAGTTGAGTTTCCAAATAGGAGAACTTCTGCTATATTGTTTTTTTTATTTTCTTTATTGATTAAGGTATTGCATATGTATCTTTATTCCCCCCATTCCCCCACAACCCCCACTCATTCCCTCAGCCCCCTGGTGTCTGTGTCCATTGGTTATGCTTATATGCATGCATACAAGTCCTTTGGTTGATCTTTCCCCTTTACCCCCAACTCCTTTACCTTCCCTCTGAGGTTTGATGGTCTGATCTTTGCTTTTCTATCCCTGGATCTGTTTTTGTTCAACAGTTTATGTTGTTCATTATATTCCACAAATGAGTGAGATCATGTGCTATATTGTTTTAATAGATATTTGTATCACAAATGTCATTAAGCTCCAAGTAGTAGTGCAGGAATGTCACTCACTGCATGTTCCAGGAGAGGGCTCCAGTCTGTCACCTGCCCCTGTCTAGATATTCTGTTGCATTATGGCTGCCTTGTCTCAGTTACCTTGTTTTAAGTGTGAGAGGTACTCTGCATCTTGGGGTCCATAGCATATTCCCAAAGCAGAATAGGGATATTACTCATTATTCCATAAAGCAAGTTCTTCAGACACCTATAAATACAAGATGACTGAAATATGACACAGACTGAAATCTGAGGGTCACATCAGTCAGATAGCAAATCAGAAAGCGAAGGAAATTGAGAGAACATATTTCAGAACATGATCTTCCTACATCTCTTTCTCACTTTTTTTTTTTACACAATAATCTCACTTTGGACCCAATCCAAATTTTGCCCCAATATATTTAGAGGCTACATTTCTTTCAAGTGTTTATCCATAAAAGAGTTAAGAATAAGAGAAAAGGTTTGGTTTATTTGGTACATATGCCACAGTTGTTTATGCAACTTGTTTCCTGAAAAAGTAACTAGGGTTATGGAAGAAACATGAGGATTCATTGTCCAGTGAATATCCTTTCTCTAATCCAGAAACCAGGCTTAATTTTCAAAGGGATTCGACCCAATAATTTATGCATGCAATGTATTCATTCACTCAGTGAATGAATATTACGTTAACATGCTAAGCACTCTTATACTCTGGAAATTGATTGATCAATAAGTTAATGTCCTTAGATCTGGAGGAGCATATGATCAAGTGGAAGAAATAAATCTATAAATTTTCATTGTAATTTAATATGTTAATTGCTGTAAAACATGTATGAATAGAATGTTGTAAAAACACAGAAGGAATGAGTTGAACTCCCTGTAGGTGCCTAGAGGGACTAGAATATTCTAGTTATCTATCTACTGGAAGATTGCAATAAGAATGAGTGAAGGACTATTTAGAACTATTAGCTCAAAACTAAATCTTGAAATAAATAAGGTGAGATTTTTTGCAGTTTAGATGAGTCCTAGTTAGAGTAGGATGACTGTCTTATACTCAAGCTGAGAAACTTTTGTGAGTCAATGAAAGCTCTTTTTTAAATTATGCAAAGATAGCAAGCTTGTCTCAGGATATCTTCTACCAGAAGCAGAACTTAGAGACAAAAATTTGAAGACAAGTCATTTATTTGGGAAGTTACCCCAAGAAGTAGCAGTGGGAGAGTGAAGAACTAATACAAGGACAAGAGGGAAGCCAATAGTAGATACATATAAAGCCAGTTACCACTATGGTCAACTGGGGTTCAATCCCACTGAGAAACTATAAAAATCAGTCAATACCTCAGAGCTATCCTTCAAGGAAGACATCTAAGCTGCTTACTCTTCAATGTCCATTTTCATTGAGGCCCATCCCCAGAGGCATAAATAACTGCACAATTCTGGCCTGCCTATCTTCTGAGCCAAGAAAAAAGCCCTTAAAAAGAGAGTCCCAAGTGCTTACACTGAGATACCTTAGACATGGACTTAAATGTGATGCCAAGGGGACTAATAGCATCTGCTATAAGATTTTAGCTATGTCTGTCCCTGACAAACTGGGACATATGATTCCCCTGCAGATTGGGGGTACATGTTTGTCCATCTCTCCTTGAGCTGACTATGAATCTGAAGAGTTCAAAGCAATTAAATTTTAGAGAGGCAAATAAAACTTCCATTATTAGATTTCTGCTAAGATGATCTTCTTATATCTTGCTTATACAATTCCACAACTACATAAAAGCTCACTGGATTGCTATGTTCCTTCATTCAATTACATTTGCTCCATCTGCACTTGCTTGTGAAACTCTATAATTACCAAGAACACATTTAATTAAGCACCTTTTTAGTAACTTAGCATGAAGTTGTGAAAGTTGTATGAGTGAGAATCAGTCATGTGAGACAAATACCAAAAAGCATAATAGACCCACCTGTTGGAAATTGGTGTAATAAAATGAATGTCTAGAGCATTAAATATTCTGAAGAACAACTTCTACTTTATTGTTTTACAAAACAACTTTTAAGTCATCATCAGTGCTCTCAGTAATTAATGAACACCAGATGGAATATGAAACAGACAGGAAGTGTTTTCTTAGAGGTAAATGAGGCAGAGCTTGGAAAGTTTTCATCTCCTGTAGTCATGGTTCAAGATCCATTTTTACATACTTTGGAGAAAATCTGGATGCATTCCTTGATCTCTCTGATACCCAAATATGAGATTTAGCACTTTTCTTTCACTCAGCTATTTCTCCCATCCAAGTACTAACCAGGCCCGACTCTCTGATACCCAAATATGAGATTTAGCACTTTTCTTTCACTCAGCTATTTCTAATACAAGATTCTGTGATCTGACCCCAAATGTCTTCGAGCAATTTTCCTTATTCCCCACTAGGTAGACAGAACAACATTGAGAATCTAAACAATGGGTGGAAAGAGGAAGAAAGCAACCCGTATCATGCCATGTGGCTAAACCATGAAAATGAATGAGTTTGTGGTTACCCCATGGATCTCTGCTTGGGGTTGAGGTGTATATTTACAGCTGAAACATATCATCAGTAATTAGTACTTCCAAAACATAACATAAACAGAGATGCTGAGGTTTTCTAAGGTCCTGAAGGATAGGGAACCAGGAACTCCAATATGCAGGAAATGATTGAAGATCAGGATTGTGGGATAGGCAGTCCATGAAGATGCAATGATAGTGTTTTGTGATAAGGACAGATTATTTGTTTTAGATTTTTTCATAACTTTCCTTGTAATGGAAACTTTTGGAATTCTCAAAGGGAATGGAATAAACTCCTTGGTCCAACAATGAAAATTTCACTGGTAGAATAGTTTCTGAGGAAGCTAGTGGAAAAGAGATGAAAGTTAATCAGAGGTCATGATCAGAGGTGAAGCACAGGAGGATGGGCTAAAATATAGGAAAGCTATTCTAAGAAGTAAATAACAGATAAGTGTATATGCATAGCTCAATTGATTATATTCCAGGTCTTGAGTTTGATTCTTATCCAAACCAGTCAGAAAATTAGAAATGAACCAGTTTCCACCATTTGAAACCAATGATATATTAAGCTACCTTCTTAATTGACCTACCTATCTTCACTTTCAAATCTGAGATCCTAGTCATGTAGTTTCCATTAACTGCATTACTATTACCCATTACCTTTTCCCTTTGATTTATTTACATGATAGGTCTATCTACATTAAAACCAAGTCTAACCCTCTCTAGGGAGATTTTCTTTATCTCTTGAATCCATACTGATCTCTCTTTCTTTTGAAATATTTTGATATTCATGATCTGTTTCATGCAATTCATTTCTAAAAATATAGGCTGTTCTATAATACTTGCTATTATTTCATATGCATAGATTTATATTTCCATCTAGAGTGTAGGTTCCTCCAGTCATGACTGTGACTTATACTTCTGCATACCCATAATATTGAACATAAAGTAACATGTATTCATGAACTTTTGAGCTAGAAGGGAGATTTACCTTAAAATCCCAGATTTAAGGATGAGGCAACTGAGACTCAAAAAAAGAAAATAACTTGTTCAATGCCTTTTAAGAGTTAGTTATAATGTCAAAACTGGGATGTAAAATTTCTGACCCAAGCCTAAAGTTTATCTATTACTAGATGCCCGGTGCACAAAAATTTGTGCACTCGGGGGGGGGGGGTCCCTCAGCCCACCCTGTGCCCTCTCTCAGTCTGGGACCCCTCTGGGGATGACCACCTGCTGGCTTAGGCCCCTTCCCTGGGGGGATTGGGCCTAAGCTGGCAATCAGACATCCCTCTGGCAGCCCGGGAGCCCTCGGGGGATGTCCACTTGCCAGCGGGGAGCAGGCCTAAGCTGCAGTCGGACATCCTTAGTGCTGCTAAGGAGGCGGGAGCGGCTCCCACCACCACCGCTGTACTGGTAGCCGTCAGCCTGGCTTGTGGCTGAGCAGAGCTCCCCCTGTGGGAGTGCACTGACCACCAGGAGGCAGCTCCTGCATTGAGCGTCTGCCCCCTGCCCCTGGTGGTCAGTGTGTGTCATACTGACCAGTGATTCCCAGTCGTCTGCTGTTAGGGTCAGTTTGCATATTACCCTTTTATTATATAGGATAGAGGCCTGGTGCATGGGTGGGGGCTGGCTGGTTTGATCTCAAGGGTGTCCCTGATCAGGGTGGGGGTCCCCACTGGGGTGCCTGCCCAGCCTGGGTGAGGGGCTGATGGCTGTTTGCAGCTGGTCACACCTCCTTCAGGGTGGGGGTCCCCACGGGGTGCCTGACCAGCCTGGGTGAGGGGCTGATGGCTGTTTGCAGGCTGGTCAAGCCCCCCCCCTCAGTGGGGACCTTAACCCCATGGAGGTTTGGCCAGCCTGGGTGAGGGGCTGATGGCTGTTTTCAGGCTGGCCACACCTCCTTCAGGGTGGGGGGGTCCCCACTGGGGTACCTGGCCAGTCTGGGTGAGGGGCTGAGGGCAGTTTTCAAGCTGGCCAAGCCCCCTGGGCGACAGAAGCTCCCAGCCTCTCCTTTTTTTCTTTTCTTTTTTTATTCTGGGATTTATTTACCTTCTATCATTGAAACTTTGTAGCCTTGAGAGGATCTCAGAGCCAGCCAGGGCGGGCGGGAGGGAAGCCTCCTGCTTGCTCCAGCTCCATGGCCACAGCCAGCTGAAAGCAGGTATCTGGGGTTTATTTACCTTCTCTAATTGAAACTTTGTTGCTTTGAGTGGAGCTCAGAGTGGGCCACGGCAGGAGGGAAGCTTGGCTTCCTCCATCTTTGGGGCAACCAAGCCTCCTGCTTGCTCCAGCTCCGTGGCTGCCAGGCGCCATCTTGGTTGGGTTAATTTGCATATAGTTGCTCTGATTGGCTGGTGGGCGCGGCTTAAGGCATAGTGAAGGTACGGTCAATTTGCATGTTTGTCTTTTATTAGTGTAGATGCCACATAGCCTGTGAGATCTGATGGGTAATGGGACACATTTAATTACTTTAAAGTCCTGGGAATTCTTGTGGGTATTCTCCAAAATATAAGGATCAGACCTACCACCTTAGGGACTGAAGGGGGAGCCCTCTAAAAGTTGGGAAATTGAAGTGTTTCCCTCAAAAGAACATTTAACCTGTTTCGGTTGGAGCAGAGGGCTTTGGTTTTTCTCACCCCTTACTCTGCTCTTTGGTTCTACCTAATAATCAGCAAGAAGGAGGGTTAATGTCATGTCAAATAAATCACTCTGTCTGACCTTGAGACCATCTTTCTGTCTTCTCTAGCAGTTAGAAAATCTATAAATTTGGTAACAAGTGCCAAATGGAAAAGGTCTAGCTACGATTCAAGACTTCATAAAAAACCTGTCTGTCCTTTCTAGCTATAAATCATTCAGCATTTTTTCAGCCACATAAGAACTTTCTTCCAAAGAAAAAAGAACAAACACACAGTAAGATAAGAAAGGGAAAGGGCAGACAAAAACATGAAGTGGCACAAAATAGCACTCTTTTGCAAAGCTTATCCTGCCTGACATCCAAACCAGATCCCCATGCCCCACCCAAAGGTAAGGATGTGACAGCTGCCTGTCTGCAGACACAAGTGTGAGCTGCTGGAAATATACAACACCTGGATTTCTTAAAATGTGATGGCAAACATTAGCTTGAAATAGTCTTATAGGGGCAGTGAACATTGAGCATAGGCACAGCAGCTGCCTCAGAGTAGCAACAACTGGGACTTATATGGGTATACATTTTTCTTGAACCCTGAACAAATAGCAGAGCATTAATATTGGTAAAGGTTGGATAATTAGTCCTATACTTGAAACTGCTTCTAATCAACTTCTGGATTTTAAAATTTGTTTTGGACTATTTTCTCTCTCTGCTGGGCTAGAAAGTTGTCAGAGCTGCCTTATAATACTCTCACATTTCTCTTTTAAAATGTACTCACAAAGTTGGGTTTCTTAGATGTGACAACTTATAAAAATCACTAGGTATCTCTCACATTTTGAATATCTTAGAAATAATATTGAGACTGCGCTCAACAACTAAAGGAAGTTGGAAAACAATTTATGTTTATGTCTCTCTAAAAACCACTCCTTCAACATACCCATGATTTTCTTCCTATTATCCTAAATCAAAATGATTCCTGGAGCCAAGACAATAAGGCCTGTCCTACAGGGTGCTGACTAATTATAAAATAATTTGTCACTGAAATATATGATATTTATGAGTGTGTGCATTTTAGCATTGACTCATAACACAATTCATTGCAAACTAAAGCAGATTTATTTTTCCCAGCTTTCAGTGCTATAATACATTTACAGTCAATGGGAGTTAGTGTTGCAATGCAGGACTGAGGTGAAGTGAGTGAGGGTCCCAGAAGCTGACACTGCACAACCCTCTGAGTGCTTTCTTATATTTTCACCCTGTTGTCTCCCTGGCTGCACCTGAGTTCCAGCCCTAGTTGCAAATTGTGCCCTGCACTCTTCATCAGTAAATGATCGCCCATACTGTCTTAAACTGAGTATTGGAGTGTTGTCTACCCAGACAGAGCCTCTTTCTACCATCTCTTTGTGTTCTAGTAAATAGTATAGATCTAACGGTGTCTGATTAAATGTTTGCCAGTGATGGGAATGGATCAAAGACAGAAAAGAAAATATATTAGAAGCTAAAATCCTATATGATAAAAGAGAAACATGTAAATTGACTGTCCCTCCACTACGCTCACCAGCCAATCAGGCGTGACTATGCAAATTAACCTGACAAAGATGGCAGGTTAATTTGCATACACAGGTGTCAAGCACCCTGGAGGTGACAGTGGCCGCGAGCTCCGGGGACCATGGCCGGCCCTGGGAGGTGAGGCCGGCCATGCCTATCCCTGCCCACGGGCTCCCAGGACCTTTGCCAGCAGAGAGCAGAGCAGGAGAGCGGGCAGAGAGCATGAAGTTTGGAGGACTTGGCAGAGCAGGAGGCCACTGGACATAGAGCAGAGCGAGAGAGAGGGCGGCTTGGAGGGTGTGGCTCCCTCTGTCACCCCAGCTTCCTCATCATAACTGTGGAAACTAACAGCAGGGAGGAGGAAGTCTCATCCCCACAGAATCAGCCAGATCAATCGTTGGTCAGACAGCTCTCAGTAGCCTGACAGCCAGAACTCTCATTCACCTACATCTCAGACCATGACAGTAGAGAGGTTGGTCTATGTCTAAAGAACAACTGTTGATACAATGTAGCTCTGCAGCCAAAAGATGCCGGCATTATCGACAGAAAATATCTGAAGAGGAACGTGTGACTGATCTTGAAAGAAGGCGGCGCCTGCGACAGAATGTATCTGGAGACCAGCTATTGGAAAAACGTTGCTCTGATGCCGAAAAACACAGGCGTCATTGACAGAAAATGTCTAAAGACCAACGTGCCTTTGAAGTTGAAAGAAGGCGATGGTGTCGACAGATTATGTCTAGAGAATAGTCATCAACAAGTACTACCAATACTGGTAGGAACTGCCTTCTCAGCGAATGAGGATGCAATTCTCGAACATAGTTGTGGTGGAATGACTGTTCAATGTGAATTTTGCCTATCCCTAAATTTCTCGGATGAAAAACTATCCAATGGGAAATTTACTTGATGTTGTAGCAAAGGGAAAGTCTGTCCAAATGATATACATTGTCCAGATTACCCGGCATATTTAAAAAGATTAATGACAAACGAAGATTCTGACAGTAAACATTTCATGGAAAATATTCGTTCCATAAATAGTTCTTTTGCTTTTGCTTCCATGGGTGCAAATATTGCATCGCCATCAGGATATGGGCCATACTGTTTTAGAATACACGGACAAGTTTATCACTGTACTGGAACTTTACATCCTTCAGATGGTGTTTCTCAGAAGTTTGCTCAACTCTATATTTTGGATTCAGCCAAAGGTACAAGTGAAAGATTAGCAATGCCAGAAAACCAGGGCTGCTCAGAAAGGCTCATGATCAACATCAACAACCTCATGCATGAAATAAATGAATTAACAAAATCATACAAGATGCTACATGAGGTAGAAAAGGAAGCCCAGTCTGAAGCAGCAGTGAAAGGTATTGCTCCCACAGAAGTAACAAAGGCAATTAAATACGATTGTAACAGTGACACAGGTAGATATAATTTTCCCCATGTAACCAAGGTTGCTGTCATATTCAGAAATGAAGATGGAGAACCTCCTTTTGAAAGGGACTTGCTCATTCATTGTAAACCAGATCCCAATAATCTGAATGCCACTAAAATGAAACAAATCAATATCCTGTTTTCTACATTAAATGCAATGACATATCCTATTCTTTTCCCACATGGTGAAAAAGGCTGGGAACAGATATTGCATTAAGACTCAGAGACAACAGTGTAATCGACAATAATACTAGACAAAATGTAAGGACACGAGTCACACAAATGCGGTATTATGGATTTCATCTCTCTGTGTGGGACGTGTTCAATCCTATTTTAAATGCAGGAAAATTAACTCAACAGTTTATCGTGGATTCATATTCAAAAATGGAGGCCAATAGAATAAATTTCATCAAAGCAAATCAATCTAAGTTGAGAGTTGAAAAATATAGTGGTTTGATGGATTATCTCAAATCTAGATCTGAAAATGACAATGTGCCAATTGGTAAAATGATAATACTTCCATCATCTTTTGAGGGTAGTCCCAGAAATATGCAGCAGCGATATCAGGATGCTATGGCAATTGTAATGAAGTATGGCAAGCCCGATTTAGTCATAACCATGACATGCAACCCCAAATGGGCAGTTATTGCAAATAATTTACAACACTGGCAAAAAGTTGAAAACAGGCCTGGCTTGGTAGCCAGAGTTTTTAATATTAAGCTGAAGGCTTTTTTAAATGATATCTGTAAATTCCATTTATTTGGCAAAGTAATAGCTAATATTCATATTATTGAATTTCAGAAACATGGACCTGCCTCACGCTCACATATTATTGATATTAGATAGTGAGTCCAAATTATGTTCCTCTAATTAATTCCCTTTCAATGTGCATGAATTTTGTGCACCGGGCCACTAGTGCCAACTATATAATGAATGAAAGAAATGGAAGAAAACATACTAAAATAACAGAAAGTTGTTGGGATTCGGGGAAGTGTTTAAAATGATCAAGGATATTATAAACTTCCCTGCCCTGGGATAGCTGACCAACCATAACTTGAAGTGTAGCTGGAAAAACTGTGAGTGGTAGCATGTTCCAACTTCAGGGATTTGAAGCAAACAGAAGAAGAATGGCCAGTTTCTGGATCTGGCAACCATCTCCTGAGAGATTAACCTATAAAATCTTACTATAGCTGTGATTCAGCTATTTCTGGAATGTATCTACCTTGTTCTTGATGTTTTGCTAGGTGTCCATCACAGTTTCTCTCATTCTCACAGCAACCTGTTTTACAGATGAAGTTACAGAGTATCAGCGTGAGTATGGAGATTGCTTGTACCCATGAAGCTAGCAATTGTCAGAACCTGGACTCTAACCCAAGTTCATTGTGTTACATGATTATAAGATGTAAAAACAAAGTAATTTCTGTAATTAAAAAGCCAGAATGATGTTATAATCCATCAGTATATACTGTGATTAGCCTTATGATGTGGGCGATATTTAAGCATCTCACCTTAAAACCAGACCATTAGACTCTATTGTATGTATTCTCACTGGATTTCCCAGTAGAAACTATACACTATACTACTATACTGCACTGCACTACACACACACACACACACACACACACACACACACACAGATTCAAGTTGAAACAGGTTTTCTCATTTCAATATGCAGAATTAAAGATCAGCTTTCTAAGTTTGCATAAGCTTGCAAATAATCAGGTCCCCTATAAACTTAGGAAAATGAATATCTCAGTTCAACTAGTAATCACAGCCATGTTACATGGGCTCAAGCAGATCCATGTTTCTCATTTTAGCATTTTAACCTTATTCATCAATAAGAGATTGTTCATTTGGACTTGCTTTTAATGTAATTAGAGAGGAGCTTCTATATCTTGTGTTCACAGGAAGTAAAAATAACAATGTACTCCTGAATAAAGGAAATGTCACAAAGAGATTTTTTTCTAAGTTGCTTCTTTCTGATTTGGGGGATAAGTTTGTGTCACTCCATCTATTCTCATATATCACTATTTGTGTTTGAAAAGGGAATGTGCCCACGGGAGGTTGAAACTGATATTTGTTGAGCATCTTATATGTGACTGACCCTCTGTTTAGCTCTTTATGTCATTTTTTTCATTTCACACTCAAAAAATTTGATGATGCTCTATATTTTCCAGATTTCTTCTGGTTACAGGTGACGGAAATCCAACTCAAAATGGCTTAACTAAAAAGAGGTTTATGAAACAGGCTCATATAACCACAAAGGCAGGGGCGGGCTAGCTGCAGGCACAGGTGAAGCCAGGGGCTCAGACACTATCATCCGACACAATACTAGTCTCCAACTCTGAGGTCTACAAGGTGTTGTCCTGGCTGAGTTCTCCATCAGCCTCTCAAATCATTAACAAAATGGCTGCCAGCAGCTCTAGTCTACATTGGTATCTCATCTGTGCCACAGAAAGCGAATTCATCTCTGAGTTAATTCATTGAGTCCTAGGATTGGGTACAACTGGCTCGCTGTGGGTCACATGACCATCCTTGTGTGAGCAACAGTGACAAGGAGAATTTGGTGCTTAATTGCCCAAACCTGCATTCTATTACCTGTTTAGTGCTGAGTCCAGAGAATGGTCCCTGAAACACATGGGCTTACTTTGGGGGAAGGATGGTTTCCCAGGGAAAATTAGGACTTATCAGAGAACAGGCGGATGGGATAAGCATACAGTTGCTGGATAAAATGCAGGATTCTTATTTAAATTTTAGTTTCACATTAATAATGTATATTTTTTAGTATAAGTGTGTCCCAGATACTGCATAAATTTTAGTATAAATATGCCCCATGCAGTATTTGGGACATACTTTCACTAATAAATTATTCATTGTTTATTTTAAATTCAAGTTTAAATGGGTGTCTTCTATTTTCATTTGCTAAGTCTGACAGCCTTAAATAAGCAGAAGCAGCAAAGGTCCACTATAGAGATCCTACTGTTCACATTTTTCACATGAGAATGTTATAGCCCAGAGAAACTTCCTACCAAGCCCCAAATCATATCTAGATTCAATATCTTGACAGGATATAAGTCCATGGCTATCTGCTTATAAAGCCCCCACTTATTCTACTTACAACCTTCCTCATCTCACACCCCTTAAAATGAGAGGTTCCAAGTGTTCACTGGAACGATGGACCCAACCTTGGTTTTCAACATAGTAGTGCTCAGCTGGGGTGAATCAAAATGACCTCCTGAATTATCAACACTAACTTCAGTAGGATCAGCAGACATTTGCAGCTTCTAATAATTAGAATAATTCAATTTAGCCAATGGTCTTTTTTATTTTATTTTATTGATTTCAGAGAGGAAGGGAGAGGGAGAGAGAGAAGGAAACATCAATGATGAGAGAGAACCATTGATTGGTTGCCTCCTGTATGCCCCACACTGGGGATCAAGCCCACAACCTAGGCATGTGCCCTGATCAGGACTCGAACCCTGACCTCCTGGTTCATAAGTCAAGGCTCAACCACTGAGTCACATGGGCTGGGCAGTTCCCCACCAGAGACCTACTTGTTCACTTGGCTTGAAAGGAGTATTTCAAAGCAGACAGAAAGATGACCTGGGAAGCGACATGGAGATCACACAGAAATTCACCTCCACCACACCAGCTTACCAATAAAGAAATACCAAAAGAGGTTTGGCTGTGCCTGGAGCCAGAGGGTTCCTAGGGGCAAGGAGAGCTGACAGCCTGGGCTCAATGAAGGAAAAACCCAACAGAGAACTTAAAGAGAACAAAATTCTGGTTTGAGTGTGTTGCGGCCAAAGGTAAACTGAGTGGGGGGGGTGAAAGGATTAAGGAAAGACAGGTAAGAGAATGAAAGCTGGGTCTCGGTGGGACGCTGCTCCCTGATGAGGAGACAGCGCCAGCGCCCACAAGCCGTGTCTTTATTTTATAGCAGATGCCATGAGGCAAAGTAGGGGCGTGTTCAGGTTGTTTACAGCATTCTTGTGAGTTCCAACCTCACTCAACTACATGCACCTGAACTCTACCACAAGGCACGTGGGGCCACGTGTTTGGACCATAGGTTCAAGCTTACGACCACCACGTTGGCTATGATTGTGCTGGGAGGGCCCTGCCCTCCAGCTGGGACTTGCACGTGGCAATGAGAGGACCCTGTCCTTTCATTAGTCCGAGGCTTGATCCTAGCCAAAACACCGTAGCCGCGCCCCATATGAGTGGCTTTAAGTACAGAAAGCCAACAGCAATGTCAGACTTAGTGCTATCATACCAGTGTTGCCTGCTTGGTTGTCATTTGAAGAAGAAAAATGCAGCTGGTTCCATTTCATCTCCTGATACAGTGTATTTCCAATTTTTATCACCTCACAAAAATGAGTATATTAAGGCTAGCTGAACCTTCTATTCTAATTACCAACCTTCTTGCTCTGCTTACACATTTACCTCTGAAGACAAAGTACAAAGAATTAAGAACATAGATGGCAAAAGATCCAGGAGCATGCCTGCTTTCACAGATTTATTAGCTCATTAGGATGGATTAGCCCCTATCACTTACAGACACTTGGTCTAGATGAAACCAAAACAAGCAGTCAATTCAGACAAAATAATAAGACATAATAATAAAATCAATAATTGGATTCAGTTAATGGGCCATTCTGTTCAGTCCATCTATGTTTCCTGAATGATCCAACGCTGCCAAGTTGACATAACCAGTAACCATGACAACACTTATTTAACACTTTCAATGATGAAGGCTATAAATACTCATATGAGCTTATTTAAAATTTACAACACTAATATCAGGTAGATTTTATCTTCACATTTTGCATTTCAGGAGACTGTGGTTCCAAGATAAGTAATTTAACTTGCTCAGTGACAGAGCTGGGGTTTTAACACAAATGTATTCAGCTTGGAAACCCATGCCATTAACCTCCACATCACACTGCCTCTGTAGACTTCAAAATAAACATAAAGGCTGCAAAGTAAACATACATACAAGGTCATAAAAATCTTTAAAAGATCTTAAACATGTTTGAAAGCATATTTATTCACACATTTGCTACTCATCAAAATAACTGAAGCAGATGACCTCTAAGATTCCTTTCAGGAAAACAATCACCTGGGGCCTATTACACTCTAGACCAGCAGTTCTCAACCTGTGAGTATCGACCCCTTTGGGGGTCGAACGACCCTTTCACAGGGGTTGCCTAAGACCCTTGGAAAATACATATAGAATATATAATTATATTGTTTTTGTGATTAATCACTATGCTTTATGTTCAATTTGTAACAATGAAAATACATCCTGCATATCAGATATTTACATTCCGATTCATAACAGTAGCAAGATTACAGTTATGAAGTAGCAACGAAAATAATTTTATGGTTGGGGGTCACCACAACATGAAGAACTGTATTACAGGGTCACGGCATTAGGAAGGTTGAGAACCACTGCTCTAGGGATACCTGTCAAACCCTTTCCTGTAACAGGCCCAGGGCTCCTGTTGGGGCCTCACCTAGCTCTTCCTTCCCTGGCCAGGCTGAATTCCTGGAATGGGCACTGCAGCTCTCACTATACAGAGAATCTGTGTGACTAGTACCCCTGGTAGAAGGAGGTAAGACACCTCACCAACCACCTCATCCTGGGCCCTGCATGTTCAGTGGCTGCTCCTCTCTGAAATACCCCTTCTTATTTTCAGTCCGTGATAATCCAGCAACAAGTCAATTTACTGGTAAGTAAACTACTATTCTTCAGGATATAATTAAGGAACTATCCAGACATATTTTGGTGGTAAAACCTACACACGGGCTAGTATTCATTTTTCTTGATGCCCACAGTTCCCAATCTGTAAATAGCACCACTGCTTAGCTGTTTAAGTGCGCCAATCCTGATGGATTGGCGAGGTAACCAATTACCTATGGCTGTGGGGTTTGGAGGTTAGAGTGAAAAACAATTAAACAAACCCCAGCCACCTGACAGAGGGCTCGCCCTGCTTAACTCTGTGACTGATCAGTTTTGCACATGGTGCTACCACTCAGATTGGCTGTGAGCATTTTTATAAGGACAATAAGGAGGTATCCTTTAACCCAGAGGAGTGCATCTAACATTGGAATCCGAAGTCCCAAGTGATGAGCTCAGAAGTTTACCAAAAGAGAAATATATATATTTTTCATTCCTCCAATCATACTTTCATATGTTGATGCCATTTTATGTACATACAAAGCCCACCTTGGCAACATGGACCAGGCCAAAGGAATTGATTCCAGGCACCCGTGTTATAATATTGGTTGCAGCTAAAGCACGGGCTTTTGGTGGGAGAAAACCAGCTAAAAGCTTTAAGACTGCTTACTAAGCTGTAGAGACCTTCTAGAACCATCCAGATTGCTGTGCTTTTGTGACTCTATAAAATGTACCCGAAGAGCAATCTCTGTTCTTAGAAGCATGTATTTGTCATAATCAGCTCAGGCTGCTGGGACAATACCACAGTTGGATCGGTGAGGCCCTCCTGGTTTGCAAAGGCTGCTGTCTTCTCATTATCACCTGGAGGGGCTGGGCTGGGAATCTCCGGTCTCTTCTTTTCATAAAGGCACTTCTCGCATCATGAGGGCCCGCTCTCAGGACCTGATTTTACCCTAATTATCTTCTGAAGGCCTCATCTGCAATTACAGTGGGGCCTTGACTTACGAGTGTCCCGACTAAGGAGTTATTTTGAGATACCAGCTGTCTCTCTGCCGATTTTTTGCATTGAGTTGACAGAGTAATTTGAGTTAACGAGCTCCTTAACGAGCTCGGTCTCAGAACTAATTAAACTCGTAAGTCAAGGCTCCACTGTACCTTCACATTGGGTATTAGGGCTTAATTTGGGGGGGGGCACAAGCATTCAGCTCATAAAAGTACTTTTTGTGTAAACATCATTGTAATTATACTCATGAAAAAGTATTTTTAGAAAGTATTTATTAAGTGTTTGCTTATGCTTCCCTGGCAACAAGAATTCCCCAGAGAGGAAACTTCCCTGGGTGATTCCTCAACAGACAATGCTAACACCTGTTCTAATCCAGGTGTCCTCAAACTACGGCCCGCGGGCCACATGCAAATACAAATATTGTATTTGTTCCCGTTTTGTTTTTTTACTTCAAAATAAGATATGTGCAGTGTGCATAGGAATTTGTTCATAGTTTTTTTTTAAACTATAGTCCGGCCCTCCAACGGTCTGAGGGACAGTGAACTGGCCCCCTGTTTAAAAAGTTTGAGGACCCCTGTTCTAATCTTTAAAACAACTCCTCAGGCTAAGCATTGTTACTTCCTCTTTGCAGGTGAGAAAACTAAAGCTCAGTGAACGTTATGACTTATTTGAGCTTAAAAAACAAAACAAACTGGTTGGTAAAGTCAGCAAGATTTCGTTCCACATAACCGGATCCTGCCTTTGTTCACAGGCATGGACAGAAAACTCGCCTTCTTTCTGTATTGCTGCTGATTGGAGTAACGGGACAGAGAATGCAAGGGGTGAAGGAAGGCTATGGCATTCCTCCAAGGAAGTATAGTGGAGTCCTTAGGGACTGATTGCTCTGCAGCCAGACCTAGGTTCGCATTCTGTTCCTGCACCATTAGCATTGTGACCTAGGCATCAACCAAGTGTTTCTGGTGCTTTGAAATCAGGGGCTTGCTGACCCAGAGAGGCTGCCTTCCCCAGGTTCACCAATTCCTGGAGATAGTAAAGGACTCACCTAAGAGCGTACCTTTCACCTGCAAACCAACCAATCCAGAACTGATACCCCTAAGGCAGTGGTTCTCAACCTTGGCTGCACATTAGAATCACCTGGGAATCTTTTTAAAATCCTGATTTCTGGGCCTCATCCTCCGGAAATTCTGTTTCTTTGTTATGGGGTGAGGCCACAACATTAGTAACAGAGAAACAGAATTTCCGGAGGATGAGGCCCAGAAATCAGGATTTTAAAAAGATTCCCAGGTGATTCTAATGTGCAGCCAAGGTTGAGCACCACTGCCCTAAGGCCTCCTTATTGGGGTTCTTACACACCTGGCCACTATCCTTCTGCACTAATCACACAGCCCAGGTGTCTTATAACAAGGGGCAGCCCCCACGCCCTAGAACCACCTGAAATTGTTCAAACCAGCCAATCCAAAGCCTCCTGACCCTGCCTCGCCTGTTCCTTCCCCGGGAAGGCACAAAAAGGCCCGCGTGCACATTTTCTTTCCTTTGCCCGGCCGGGATCAACCCTGGTGCTTCCTGGTGTAGCCTGGCATGGCGTGGCGTGGCGTGGACGGCGTGCCTCCTCTTGGGAACTGTGAGTGACAAACTCTTTTCAATTACAATCGTCTCCTGATCTGTTGGCATCACTGTAATTGAATAATAGTAAAACCTACATTTTAAAACACGTTGGGAAGTTGATTTCACCTCTCTGAGCTGAATGTTTCGCGTGTTTTCCCTGTAAAATTATTGATCATAAGTTTTTATATGAGAATGTGCATGAAAGGCTCAGCAAGGGTCAGGGCTTGTGGTAAGAATGCAACAACTGATACTGCTGTTGATATCTTTAATCAGATCATTATTATCATCACACAGTGTGCTCCTGGCAAGCACAGACCAAATCTCATCACCGCTGCATCTCCAGCGGCCCGCAGAGAGTGGCATTCAAAAATCATTTGCTGAATTTCAGATGGTAGGGCTTTTGTTTTTCTCAGCGTCCTCTATGCCTGATGTTAAAGAGCGGGTTGGGGCAACCTGCCTTCATTCTCGGAGTGCTTTAAATTATCAGCACCTGCGCAGAATGGCTGAGCAAAACCTTTAGTTCTTGGGTGTATTTTAACCTATTTATTTCCTTGATAATTAATGTGAACATAATGAGCATTTACATACAAAAAAAACCAAACAAAACCCCAATTCTTCCATGTGCAGTTATCTCAATCCTGCCCTATAAATGTTCAAGAATTGAAAGCTTGGAATATATTCTTTGAGGAAAAAAACTTACACGTCCTTTTAAAAATTAAATAAATAATAAATACTCTTCCCTCAAAACACGGTGTCTGCTGGGGACAAATGATTGCCACCCGAAGTGGAAACAGCATGCGTCCTTTATAAGCAGGGTTCTTCTAAAATTACTCCGACTTACTTTATATTCTAGTTGTGATTTCCAGAGGCAACTGATAGCACAAACCCTGGGGAGGGAAGTGGGGCCACCCTCAGGAGGGCTTTGGACTCAAATGATAATTAGTGAGGAAGGAGATGATCTGACTCTGTCCCATATGTGCAGGCTCTGATCTGCCTCTAGCATGGATTGCATTGCCTGTGTTGGGGAAACGTTGCCCAGTGCGCCAGGCAGGAAGGGTTGATGTTAAGACCAGATGCTGTCGTGTCTGGGCAATAATTCCTCGGAAACCCAAATTCTCTGTAATAATTCCAAAGTTCATGGTAGCTATGGGAGAACAGAGTATAAGAGACAAGGATGTTTTAACAATTTATAAATGCGGTTAGCACTGATTCTGACTGGCAAGTTTATTACATGTGACGGCACAGAGTGCCTGGGCTGGCCTCCTCTCCTCAGTCCTACCTCTCACCCTCTCGGTAAGTCCATGCAGACTGGTTTAAGGAAGAATTTCAGCCCAGCCCTGTGGCTTGGTGGTTGAGCATCGATCAACCTATAAACCAGGAGATCATGGGTTCAATTCCAGTCAGGGCACATACTGGGGTTGGGGGCCCAATTCCTAGTAGTGGGTGTCCAGGAGGCAGCCGATCAATGATTCTCTCTCATTGATGTTCCTATCCCTCCCTCTCCCTTTCTCTCTGAAATCAATAGTGTGTGTGTGTGTGTGTGTGTG
>NW_005871913.1:165153-172506 GCF_000147115.1 Myotis lucifugus
ATATATATATATATATATATATATATTTATATATATATATGGGAAAGAACTTCATTTTCCCTCTTTCAGGTCATAGAATGTACTTTATTTGGTGGTTTATTTGTCTTGTCATGTGTGTTGCAACATCTATTCCTTAGGAAAATTTGGGCCAATATCAATAACACATGCCTTCTTAATAATTTATGTGCTTTAAAACCCATCTCTTGGCCTGAAAAAAATCTAAAAATATTTGAATAATCATTGGTCATGTGCCTGTGCCAACCAAATTCATTGCACTCGTTATCTATAATCCTTACCAAAATCCTCTATGCCAGACATGCTCATTTTACAAATGTGGAACCTGAGACTCTGAGAAGTTAAATTGGGCAGCAAAAGTCACACAGATAGAGGTGGTGGCTTAGGAACCCTACAGTTCATATATTCTTCTATGATGACTTGTGTTTCAAATTACTGTTCATTTTCAGTGTTTACCAGAGTTTTAAAAAACAATTTATTTGATTTTTTAACATAGAGATTCACACTATTTCTGTCTTTGAGCATATTAAGAAACAAAGGGTAGCTTTTCTGGTTGATTCAGATTTGTCTGATTCCATAGCATTTCGGGGGAAAGTTGATATTTTAGTTCTTGTCCAGGTTCCAAAGTGGACGTCTGCCTCTATGCTTTTTCCTTTCCTGTGAGAACATTCTACTCAACTGTGAGGAGTCCAAGTGCACATGGGCCCCCCTCCTGATGCCACCTTCCCCAAAGCTGAGCTGGGATGGCAGATGTTACTGGATTTCATGAAGACCTGGGATTAGGTGGGCCTTTTGACAAGGCATTACATTTGGAGTTTAGCATTCTTTCATTCAGCAAGTGCTGCTGGGCTGTTGATAATGCCTGGGGCCTAGGCTTTTAATCAGGATGTTTGGATGTTTGTTCTGTCTTGCTAAAGTGATTTCTTCAGCTTAGCATAAAAAAACAATAAGAATTATCAAACAGGAAGCTGCTTGAATGCCAGCAAAACAAGCGCTGGATACAAGCTAAATCTAAAAGGTTTAATGAGTGTCATCCACTAAAGACTCCTCATAGGGAATAAGGTGAAATCCGGAAGGGAAAGTCTGGGTGAGCTCCCTTTAACAGCAGCCTCATTACCAACCACCATTGTGACTGGATTTATTCCCCTTTCTTCTCTCTCTCTCTCTTTTTTTCTTTCACATGTGTTAAGCCTTAGAACAGAGGGTTATTTTTGTTTGGTTGATTTTCCCCCAGCCTTATTATTAACAGTTAATGCTGAGAAATTGGAAATCTCAGAACCCATGTTCCTCTGTGGCCTCGGCTGTTTAGTGGTGACAGCAGGCTCTGCCAAGCTGTATCTTACAGACTTAACTTGAGGATTTAACTTGTGGAGGACTTGGCTGCCATTATAACCTAATACTTTTGTTGCTATTGGAAATATTAAAAAGAAAAAGCAGACTGGTATGGGGAGGAGAAATGGAAATAGCAGATTGCAGAGCTGGAGAGCTGCTATTGTACAGTGGCAGATTATACAATGCCGCTTTGCTAGGGTTAGACTGAGAGGAACCAAAGCCACCCGGCACATCTCCGTTGGGTATGAGTGGCACGACGATGCCAGGAGAAAGGGTTTGTTTAGTCCTCTGGGCTCTGAAAAAAGACACCATCAGGAGTGAAGAGAAAGCTGAGAGAGCCAGGGTTAAAATGAGCAGGTTTGAAGGCGCTCTCTCAGTTTACACCTCGATCTTCTCTTCTGTGCCAGGCAGGGTAAGTTAAATACAGTCACTGAAACACTTTTTTTTTTAAATTTGAAAACACACCAATAGAAAAGTACAGAAGGAAAAAATTTATATTCCCTAATCTAAACCAAACTGTTAAATTTTGGCATATTTGCTTTGAGCTACCTTTTTCCCCTTAAAATCAAACATTTTTCAATTGTTTTTTATAAAAAATGATAAAAAGCTCTTACAGAAATTTAAAATAATTATAGAAGCACACAGAGTTTATGAGAAGATGCTCCCCATCACATGTCACCAGGGAAATGCAAATTAAAGCAACAATGAGACAACACTACACACCTATGAGAATGGCCAAAATCCAAAACAGGACACCACCAAATGCTGTGAGGATGAGGAGCAGCAGGAATTCTCATTTATCTGGTGGGAGTGCAAAGTGGTACAGCCACTTTGGAAGACAGTTTGGCAGTTTCTTACAAAAGTACACATGCTATTACAATACTCTCCAGTTGAAAATTTATATCCACACAGAAGCCTTACAGGGTTTTTCATAATTTATTCATAATTGTCAAAACTTGGAAGCATAAATATGGCCTTCAGTAGGTGAATGGATTAATAAACTGTGGTACATTCAGACAATGAAATGTTATTCAACATTTTTCATCATTTCTTTTTAGAAATAAGCTATCCATGAAAAAACATAGAGGAAGCTTAAATGCATATTGCTAAGTGAAGAAAGCCAATCTGAAAAGGCCATATATCTTTATTCTGTAGTAAGAAATTAGGAAAATTCCTGAGCAAGTGGAATAGGGAAACTGAGACAAGAAAAAATAAACAAGGCCAAACAGTTTGGGCAACTTGCAGCCAGCTTACCGCAAGACCTTATCTTCCCCAACCAAGGACATTTGAGAGCAAATGGTTAATATCTCTCCTCCCTAACCAGAGAATACAGGTAAGGGGCGAGGGGGAAAGATGGGAGAGTTTTATTTCACCCACTGAACAAAGAAGTCAGCTGTTTTAGGACTTGCAAAATGAGATGACCAGTTGTACAAACATCCCAAAATAAGCTACAACATCATAAAATGAGGACTTTGAAACCTAATCTGGAAGAGGAACCTTGAAACCTATAGGAAGGAGGGTATAAAACACCTTGGACCCCACCAGGTGTGTGCTCAGATTAGCTGTTTCCTGCTTGTGCTCTATGCCAAGTGTATCTTTAATAAATTTGCCTTCTTTGCTTCCTTAATAAACTCACTTGCTTTGCTTTAACACCACTGTCACTGGTCTGAAAACTTTCTTATGAGCCTGACAAGAACCTAGGAAGGGACAGTCCTCACTCTCTGACCCAGGGGGCTGTCAATAATAATTTTAACTACATGACAATATGGAAAGGGCAGAACTATAGAGATAGTAAAAGATCAGTGGTTTCCAGGGTTTGAGGGAGGACAGGAATGAATAGAAGGAGCACAGAGGATTTTTATGACAGTGAAACTATTCTGTATGATACTATAATGGTGGATACATGTAATTATGTATGTCAAAACCCATGGAATATTCTACTCCAAGAGTAAACTCTAATGTAAACTATGGACTTTGTGTGACAATGGTGATCAATGAAGATCATTGTAACAAAATATCTGTGGACTGGTGACAGTGGGGAAAATTATGTGTGTTGGGGATGCCTAGGGGATATATGAGAACTCTACTTTCCAATCAATTTTGATGTAATGCTAGAACTCAAAAAAATTAAGTCTATGAACACACACACACACACACACACACACACACACACAAATACACACACACAGGTGAAGTGCTTTTTAAAAAAGAAACATTACTCTCACCATCTATATATTTTTACTATCGTAATTGGATGTTATTCTCTAGATATCCAGATAGATGAATGATTTATAAATAGATGGATAAAGATAGACAAACAGATATAAATACTTGTATAAAGTGAATTTATAAATTACATATTTTACTAACAAGTTGTTGACCATTCTGGATATTTTGCTCTCCATATAAACTTTAGAGTCAGTTTGTGGATATCCATAAAATAACTTGCTGTCTACTTTGATTGGGTTTGCATTGAATTTATAGACCTAGTTGTGAAGAACTGACATCTTGACAATATTTAGCCTTCCTATCCATAAACACAAAATCTGTTTTTATTTAGTTCTTTGATTTTGTTCATTAGAGTTTTATAATTTTTCTTATATAGATCTTATAAATATTATGTTAGATTTATATCTAAGTATTTCATTTTTGCAGATGCTAATATAAATGGTGTTGTGTTTTTAATTTCAAATTCTTGTTCATTGCTGGTGTCTAGAAAAGCAGTTGACTTTTGTCCATTATTTTTGTATCCTGCAACCTTGGTAAAATAGCTTATTAGTTCTGGAAGTTTATGGTCAGTTCTTTCAGATTTTCTCCTTAGACAATCATGACATCCAAAAATAAAGACAGTTTTATGATGCTAGGTATAGGTTTTTGAAGATGATCTTTGTCCAATTAAGGAAGTTCCCTTTTGTTCAAAGTTTGCTGGGAGTTGTTATCATGAATGAGTGTTGTTACTAGTTGACGTCCATATATTGTAGTTTTTTGTAATTAATATTTTTAAAGCTAATTTGTCTCAGACTGACTTAATTTCTCCCCCCCAAAAAAATACCTTTTGCTTCTGTTACATGGTTAGGTTAAGCAAATTACCTTGAGCTAATGTGAAATTGGAATTCTGTGAAAACTACCTATTTCCAATTTGCCTTTATTTTAAGTGCATGGTCCTCTTAGGGCCATGTGGCCCTAAGTATGTGGTCCTTTGGAATTGGTTGCAACTGTAAATCTGGAATATATACCAAGGCTCTTTCTCCTTCCTGGTTCCTGAACTCTAATTTTTGTGAAATAACCCAAATCTTCCTCAGATTCTCATCTTCTGTACCCTGCTCAGATTCTTAGACTCTATGCCACAGCTTTGAATTAGCAAAGTCTAAAGTGGAAAAGTGACACAATGTAGGACTAACCTCTTTGTAGTGCCCTTCACTCTATGCTGTGCACTCAACTTTTGGCTTTATCTCCAGTGGAGATATTTAATAATATATTTATTTTGTCCATATTTCTTGTTATTTATTGAAGGAGAGTTGGTCTAAATTGTTTTTCAACCAATGCCAAAAGTGAGATTTTGTTTCCTTTGTTCTTGAAGGACATTTTAGCTGGGTAACATTTTTTTGGACTTTATTTTCCCCCCAGAACTTTGAAGTCATTGTCATTGTCTCTGACATTAAATAATGCTTAGAGAACTCTCAATCTGCTCCTGATGATGATTTATGTCTTCTGCCTGGGTATCTAAAAAGAATCTTTAGCTCTGGCTGGGTGGCTAGGATGGTTGGAGCTTCTTCAATATACCAAAAGGTCAGGGCACATACCAAGGTTGTCAGTTCTATCCCTGGTTGGGGATTGTATGGGAGGCAACCAATCAATGTTTCTCTCTGTCTCGCTCTCCCTGACTCTCTCTCTAAAATCAATAAAATAAAAGACAAAATCAAAGAAAGACATATTCTTGGGTGAGGATTAAAATAAAATAAATAAATAAATAAATAAATAAATAAATAAATCTTTGTTTCTGATCTTTTACAGATTAACTACAGCATATCTTTGTAAAAAGCTTTTAGGATAAAGTTTTCTTAAAAATGACCTTTTGAAAAGAAAATTTATTTTTGTCATATTTTAAAAATTTCTTGTATTATATTTTAAATATATTTTTCTATTTTATTTGTAGTATTCTCTATCAGTTAACATTGTGGTGTACTGTCTGTTGAATTTCTTTAACTTATTTTTACCATCTTTGTTATTTTCCTTATTTACTGTGTTTATATCATGTTTTTATCTATGTCAGTAATTTGAAAAACAGAAATGTTTATTCTTGTATTTCCTAACTTACTTAATTCCATAATAATGTTTTTGGTTTTCTAGGTAACTTTGTGGTTCCCTTTTTATATATCATTTTATTGTTTTAATCATTGAATTATAGTTTCATCTATCATGAGCTCATTTTCTCCTTTTTGCAATGCATAGTGAATGTTTTTGTTAAGGTAATGCTGGCTGCAACAACAAAGAAATTAAAAAAAACTCTATAATGGTTCACATGTGATAGAAGTTTATCTCTTATATGGATGTTCCTGAGAATGGGCAGGTTTCTACCCAGTTTCTTTTCCAAGAACCCAGGCTCTTTCTATCTTGTGGCTCTACCATTTTCAACACATAACTCTCAAAGTCAACATATTTGTCTGTATCATGCTGGTAAAAGGCAAACAACCATATTGTAATTCATGTGGAATGTGGAATGTTTTTGATGGGCCAGTTCTTTCTTCCTCCTTTCTTTTCTCTCCTTCCTTATTTCAAACCTCTCCCCTCACCCCCCTCACCCCCCTTTTTTTTAGGTTGGCCTAGTTGTTAAGATTGCTTTATTTTCTATTTTGTTTCTCTGTTTCTTTTTGGGAGTCTCAATCTACACATTCCACTTGCCCTGATAAATTATGGTTAACTTTAAGACTCTCTCCAGAGCACATATTTGTTTTTTCCCCCCTTGCTTTTTCACCAAGAGCTGGATACTTTCTATTAATTCCATTTTTCTACAGCCTAAGGAAATGGCAAAGATATGGGTAAAACTCAGCTGAGCTGGTGTCTATTCTTAGTTGGAATAGTTCAAATATGTTTTTTTCTCCTGAGACTTTTTAATGGGAGTAATGAAGTAATAACATTAATTCCTCCTCATGATGATTATGGTGAACTTGTGACTACATTCTGATAACAATAGACACAGAGGGATTAGTTTTCCCAGAGTCACTGTACTTAAGGTAGGGAAGGATAGAAGACACAATTCCCTTGGCAACATACCTTAAACTCCAGCACATACTGGTATTTTTGTCTTCATTATGTAGGCTTCAATCCCTTACATCTCTCCAAGAAGGTCAGTTTCCTACTTCATGTTCCTTTTCTTTAAAAAAAAAAATTCTGTTATAGGAATTTACAGTCATCTTTCCAGTAATCTTTCATTATAGTCCAAAATAACCAAAGTGTTCTCAATTATTCAAGTTGTTTTGTTGTAATGTACCCCGCGGATCACACAAGGACACCTCAAGAAGTCGAATTAAAGGATGCCTCAAGAAGTCGAATTAAAGAGTCACATTTATTGCATATCCGGGACTACGAGGGGGCCATGCACTCCAAATCTCGCAGTAGTTACCTAGCCCCAACACCAGATTTATATAAGCAAAAAATCACAAAGGTATTGATTACATCTCAGGGTTTGGAATGAGGAAACTGGTTTGCAAAAAAGCAGTTACAGAAGCAGAATTGAACATGTTAGTTAAATTATAGTTTTGGGTCTCCGGATCACTGAATCAATGGAAATACATTGCCTGGAGCCATGGGTCTTGGGACCACTGAGTTGACAGAAACACATTATCTGGAGCCATTGAGGCAATTTAGAGTAATTGTGCAGTCCTGGTATTGGGACCACTGAGTTGACAGAAACACATTATCTAGAGCCCTCAGGTCTTGGGACCACTGAGTCAACTGGAACACATTATCTGTAGCCACTGAGGCAATTTAGGATAATTGTGCTGT
>NW_005871914.1:0-9417 GCF_000147115.1 Myotis lucifugus
CTGCCTTAAAGAGAATGGTTCTAAAAGGTCAGTCATATTTTTATTAAATGAAGGAAATGCCATAGACTGGTTTATCTGGATTTAAGCTAGGCATTTGCTGGTATTTTAGTATCATCTTATTGACAACATGGGGGTGTATCTCTTGGTGATTCTAAAATGTTTGAACTATTCACTCTAGGTTAAAGGCCTCCAATATAATAGTAATTCACACAACACACTGAGGACCCTTATAGGAAAAAGCTTACCCTAAGAGGAGAGGGTCATGTTTTATAAACTGTTTTAATTACAGGAAAGAAGGATCAAAGTATGAATGATGTATAAAAGTATGAATGCTTATAAAATGGAAGAAAAATGATAGCCTTTTTGGCAATCACATCAGATACAAAAAGTTCCCATAGGCTGGACCACTGGACCAAATGTAGCATGATGTGTGAGGAGGTATAAGTAAAAAAGTGCTCTTTTAAAGTACATGCAAATGGAGTAGTGAGACTTATATGATACTAGGTGCCCAGTGCACAGATTTGTGCACCGGTGGGACCCCTGGGCCTGACCTGCGGGGATCATGCCAAAACTGGCTCTCCAACATCCCCCGAGGGGTCCCAGATTGCGAGAGGGTGGTTTTCAGGTTATGCACTTTGGAATTGGTCTCCCTCCTCTCTGGTTCCCTGTGTGTCACCCAAGAACTGAAGCTGCCAAGTCACCACAGCTTGGCAGCTCCTGCGTTGATCGTCTGCCCCTGGTAGTCAGTGCGTGTTATAGCTACTGGTCAAACAGTTGGCCGTTTGGCAGTCACTTAGGCTTTTATATATATACTAGAGGCCCAGTGCACGAAATTCATGCATGGGGGGGGGGGTTCCCTCAGCCCTTCCTGCACCCTTTCCAATCTGGGACCCCTCAGGGGATATCTGACTACCGGTTTAAACCCGATCCCACAGGGATTGGGCCCAGACAGGCAGTTGGACATCCCTCTTGCAATCTGAGACCACTGGCTCCTAACTGCTTGCCTGCCTGCCTACCTGAATGCTCCTAACTGCCTCTGCCTGCTGGCTTGATTGCCCCTACCTTGCCCCCCTGTCATCCTGATTGCCCCTACTTTGCCCCTCTGCTGGCCTGATTGACGCTAACTTGCTCCCCTGCCAGCCTGATCGCCCCTACCTTGCTCCTCTGCTGGCCCGATCATTCCTACCTTGCACCCCGCCAGTCTGATTGACCCTAACTTGCCCCCCTGTTGGCCTGGTTGCCCCTAACTTGTCCCCCTGTTGGCCTGAGCCTCAGCCCTCCCAGCCATTGCAGCTTTTTCCAGAAAGACGTCCAGAAAGTTGTCCGGAAGATGTCTGCCCTAATTAGCATATCACCCTTTTATTAGATGTTCAAATAGAATAAAGTTGCATTAATTTTTTGTTAGAGTCTACATATTAAATCCAACTTATTTTTCAAATAAAATAAATTATATACAGTCCCTTTCTAATTTCTAGGAAACTAGTATTTCTGGCACAATCATATGTATGGATGAAGTTTTTGAGTTTTCTACATGTAGAAATCAGTGGTTGCATGCTCAGTGACAATGGATAGGAGGGATAATTCTTAGTTGGGAGTTATTAGACTATTGCATATGAAATTAAAACAAACTATGCCCTACATATTCTTTTGTTTTTACAGACATTTGCCTCAGGCAAATTTCCAAATGTTTGAGGATTTTCCAGATATTGTTCTTATACTGATGTTTGATTTAATTATGTTGTGGTCAGAGAATATACTCTGTATAATTTTAGTCTGTTGAAATGCATTTATCCTGGTTTTATGACCTAGCATATCATCTATTAGAGTGAGTGTTTCATGTGCAATTGAAAAGAATGTGTATTCTGGATCGTTGGGTGTAATGTTCTATAAATGTCAATTAGGTGAAATTGGTTGATTGTGTTGTTCAATACTTCTATATCCTTACTGATTTTCTGTCTACTTACTCTACCAATTATTGAGAGAAGGCATGTTGAAGTCTCTAAGTATAACTGTGGATCTGATTATCTTTTTAGATCTCAATTTTTGCTTCATGTATTTTTAAGATCTATAATTAGGTGAATACACATTAAGTCTATTACAGCTTCTTGATGAGTTGGTGGCCCCTTTATAACCATGTCTGACCCTTTTTATCTCTGGCAATATCCTTTGTTCTGAAGTCTTTGTTTGATAGTGATATAGCCACTCTAGTTTTCTTCTGATGCTTGTTTGGTATATCTTTTACTCTCTTTTTACTTTAAATCTGTGTCTTTATCTGTAGACAATACAGAGTAATCTTGCTATTTTTTCTAGTCTGACAATCTCTGCCTTTTGATTGGAGTTTTTAGACCACTTTCATTTAATGTCAGTATGTTTATGTTTGGACTTAAGTATATCATTTGCAATTTGTTTTTTTATTTGTCCCATTGTTCTTGTTACATTTCCCTCTTTTCTGAAGAAACTTCTATATTTATTCTCATGCATGTAATATGTCTATCCCCCCAAATCCTTCCTGTCTGCCTTTAAGATTTTTCTCATCACTGATTTTCAGCAATTTAATCATGATATATCTTGGTGTGATTTTTGTTTTTGTTTATCCTACTTTGTGTTTTTTTGTTTCATAGATATGTGGTTTTATAAAATTGATTAAAAAACTAACCATTATTTTTTTTTTCAAATGAGTTTTCTGACCATCCCCTTTTATTTTCTGGGACTTAAATTAATTATTGTTTCTCATGTCATTGCAACTTTAATCTGTTTTTCCCTAGCCTTTTTTCTTTTTCTTTCAGTTTGTATACACTCCATTTCTATGTCTACAAGGTCACTGCTCTTTTGCCATGTCTATTCTGTAGTTATTATCATCCAGTAATTTTTAACATTTTCAGATATTGTATTTTTACTCCAGAAATTATAATGTTATATTCCACTTCTCTCTTTATGTTCACATTTTATCTTCAATCCTTAGTCTTATTTATAATAGCTGTTTTAAACTCCCTATCTGCTTATTTTCTCAGTTCTTACATTCCTGGATTTGTTTTTATTGATTGTTACCGCACCTGCCTCCCTTTGCTGTGAGTCAAGTTTCCTCTGCTTCTTCACATGTACTGATATTTTTGTTAAATACTAAATTTGTGGATATAACATTGTTGAGCATATATGGATTTTGTTGTCATCTCTTAAAGATTTTTGAATTTGGTTTTGACAAGTCATTTAGTCCCTTGCAGATCAGCTTAATTCTTTTGAGCCTTATTTTTAAGGTTCTTAAAGGTGACTAAAAGAAGTCCTTATGCCCAATTTAGACTTTAAACAGGCATGGCCCTTCTAAGGTCCCTACAGAGTGCCCTAGGTGATCAACTAGGTTTCTCCACTCTGGATGGTTAGCTCTTGAAAGTCTCCCAGCCCGTGAGCTATAGGAATTGTTCAGCTGACAGTCAGTAGTAATTGTTGTTATTTGTTTATTTATTTGTTTATTTAGTATTGGTTTCAGGTGTACAACTTAGTGGTTAGACAATCGTATAATTTACATAGTGTTCCTGTTGATATTTTTCAGTACCCCAACTGGCATTATAAATTGTTCTTTTTATGACAGTTATTGTTTGTTTGGCTTCATATATTCTCACATTTTACATGTGCAGTTTCATGTTCAGCCAGACTCAGGAATCAATGCAGATTTATGAAGCTTTTTCTCTGCACAACTCCTTCTTTTCTATTACTCTTCCTTGGAAATTACATGTGCTTCACTCTCCCAAATTCTGAGGTCTGTCTCCTTTCAGAGAAATTGTTATTCTGTCGGGGCTCCCCCTGTGTCTGTAGTGATACAGAAAATGCCTCCAGGTAGACAATGTGGACGCTGCAGCACTTGCCATGTTAGTTCCCCTTTTGCATGGATTACACTTCTGCGCTGCCTGTTCGTTGTCAAAGAACAATTGTTCACATAGCTTATGCAGTTTTCTAATTGAATGCTATGAGAAGACAAATCTGCTACTAGTTATTCCATTACGGTTGATGCAAAGTTGATAGTATAGATTTTAACCTTTTGATCATGATGTAAAGTTGTCAATGTTTACGTTGTCCATGAACAAAAAGATATTTAAAAAGTGTGTAGTTTAATCTATGTACTTTTGACAGTTCTATTACATATGCCACACTTACAAATTATGTGAACTTTAGCAAATTCTTAAATATATCTGAGACTCAGTTTCTTTACTTATACCATGGGAATAATAGTATTAATCTCATGAGGCTGTAAGGACTAGCGGTTATCAGATATATAAAGTCTGGTTCTTAAAAGAAGATTGATAAATGGTTCTGACATATAATTAATAGCAACAGAAACTGTAGCTTAAAAAGAGGCAATATTTTATAGCTACTTATATGTGTCTCCAATCAATTGTAAAATAATCTTATCTTTCCTATAAATCAAACAACAAACTAGATGCAAGTTAAAAATAGTAAACCCATATATTTTAATTACTCTCTCATATCACCAAAGAATAAACCAGTATTCCCTATGTGCCAAAATTTAATTGACTACTCGGGTCAATAATAATTTTATATAGCACCTTTTAGAAACCACAAGGAATTAAAAACTACACATATAGGATCACTTAAAATTTTCTACGCCTAGCATTTGGCCACAACTTTATGCCTTGATCCCACACAGAATTTAAAATGATCTTTCAATTTCATAGCCAAGATACACATACCATTCTTTTTCTTCATTAGTACGATAGACTACAGACCCCAATAAACCAGCCAACAAATACTCTGAATGCCAAAATAAAGCTTATTGACTTCCAGAATAACTTGACTTTCTTACTCTGTTAGGCTAACAAAAATAAAACCCAGTGAGAATAGAGATGTACCCCAAGGCCTGGAAAAGGGGTACTGCAGTGAGAAAGAGGTCAGTTCAATTCACTGTATAAATAATCCAGGAGTGTTTTTTTACAGATCACCTAGTTAGGTGGTTTTCAAACTATGTTCCAAAAATGGAGTGGGTGGGGTTAGGACAATGGGAAAGAGGAGGTTAAATTGGCAGGGCTCTAGACAGTCTTCTTTTTTCATGCAGAATAGCTCCGGTGTTTTATTTGGGCTTTACAGCATGATTTCACTGAAGAAGAAGAAAAAAAATAGTATTGCTGCTAATCAAGAATGTTGGGCAATCATGATTTAGTCAAATAACCTCACTTATAGATGATAATGACAATCGAAGAGTAAACTAGCAAGTTTACACGGCTAGTTGGTGGCATGTCTCTGAGTAGAATTCAAGTCCCAGGCTGCTCTTTCTTACAAAGAAAAATTATGTATCTAAAGGGTATGCGTTATCTTTCTTATTTGTTTTTCTCACTATGTTCCAGTGAATGTGCTAGGTTCTAACAAAAATAAGGTTAATGTCCAATGGGAAAAACGTATCCCAGTGCAACAATACTTAAAAAGGAGTGTTGTGTTTTTAGAAGGTAAGCATAGTGTGCTACCAGAATGCAAAGGAGGGACTTAAACATTTGACTGCAGGTAAGGCCGTAGGTGATATAAGGGTAGAGTCTTGAAGAATATCTAGATATTTGGCAGAAAAAGAGGAAAGAATTTTCTTCCCAACAGTGGGAACAATACATGCAAAAGCATTGAGGTGAGAGAAAGAGTGTGCTCCAGGGCCGTGATGTTAATGAAAGGCAGGAATAAGAAATGCCGAATCCTCTTTCTCATTGGTGCACCTATTGAGTACTACAAGGACCAATTCCCTTATGACAAACCAGTTGAGAGCATTCTAGACGCCAGGTAAGCATGAAACCAACCACAGTGAAGAAGCTGGTAGCTAACGCCAAGAGACTGTCACCATAATCCCTCCTTCCTGCACCGTATTATATAATTCAGAGGAAATCCCCAGCTCTAAGATTCTCCCTAGTAAGGGAAGGGAAAGACTGGACTAGGAATCCAATATTCTGAATTTTGCAGAGGGTGCCCCAATGGTTTCTGTTTTGCCTGAATTTGAATACTGACAGGAAAAGATCGAAGTTTGGAACCCCTGAGAGCAAAAATGGTAGTTTGAATAGTATGTAAGCGCGTGCCATTAGCCCTTCCTCAGCACAGAGTAAGAGGGTGAAAAATACCAGACTTCTTCTCCCTGGGAATGGAAATAGTTGGGCCATGAATCCCTGTTCTAGCTTTTCCAGGTACTGCCCAAGGGATTGCCTCTGTCTTGCCTGTCTCAGAGAGCTGACTGGACCTAGTATACTCTACACTGAGTGGCCAGATTATTATGACCACCTGATGTTTGTAGGCAAATTAGCCGTATACTGCATCGTATGGGATATGGAAGCCGAAGGCCTGTTCAAACACCTTTGCTGTCTGCAGTTACCAAGATAAAACATCTCCAATTCGCACAGGAACACAAGGATTGGACAGTCGAGCATTGGAAAAAAGTCATGTGGTCCAATGAATCACGTTTCCGGTTGCATCATGCAGATGGCAGAGTGAGAATTTGGCGGAGACGGCATGAAAGCATGCACCCCACATGCATGAGTACAACCCTTCAAGCTGGTGGAGGCAGTGTTATGGTTTGGGGCATGTTTTCCTGGTATGATTTGGGCACTTTAATTCATGTGGAACAATGTCTGAATAGCACAACATACCTAAGTATCATTGCTGATCAAGTACATCCTATCATGTTGATGGCATATCCCAATGGAGATGGCTTCTTCCAACAAGACAATGCACCATGCCACGGTGCTCGTATTGTGCAGGAGTGGTTTCAAGAACATGAGGGAGACTTTACCTTGCTTAGGTGGCCCCCACAATCACCAGATCTCAATCCAATTGAGCATTTGTGGGACAAAGTTAAAAGAGCCAGCAGGCAGCTGGTTCCACAACCATCAAATCTCACAGAACTGGACAGTGCTATTCATCAGGCATGGTGTCAGATTCCTCGCATCACCTTTCAACATATCGTGGAGTCAATGCCAAGAAGAATCGCTGCAGTATTGAAGGCAAAAGATGGCCCAACAAAGTACTGATGGGGTGGGTCATAATAATCTGGTAACTGCAGACAGCAAAGGTGTTTGAACAGGCCTTTGGCTTCCATATCCCATTCAAAGGCTGTTAAATCACGTTGTTTACCCATATCTTCAGAAAAAAATCACTTCTACTGTCGTGGTAAACAACCTGCTTCCCTATTTATAATGGTCTGGCCCTCTAGCAACTTCAGCACAAAATTATAGATAATTTGCCTACAAACGTCAGGTGGTCATAATAATCTGGCCACTCAGTGTAGATGGCTGGGAGTGCTGACAACAAATACAGCAGTTTGAACTAACATACAAGCACTCACTATAGACCTTCCCACTGTCTCAGCATAGAGCAAGAGGGTTAAATATCCCAACTCTCAGATTCTCCTTGGCGAGAGAAAGAGTCGGACTATATATCCAATGTTCCAATGTTTCAGAGAGCTACCCAAAGGATTGCCTTCTGTCTCACCTATCTCAGAGCACTGACTAGATCTGACCTACTCTAGATGACAGAGCACTGCTGAGAACAAGGTGAAGGTTTGGACTAGAACAAAATCACCCACCAAAGCCCCTCTCCCCTGTTCAGTGCAACACGTTCAGCAAGATTTCTAGCCCAGGCCCTGGGGACCGAAATATAAGACTGAAACATGACAATGTTCAGACTTTTCAGGTGACTGCCCAAGTCACCAGTCTCAGAGTAAGGATGGACCCAGCATTTTACTCTAGATGCCTGCAGGCAACTGAGAACACAGAAAGAGTTCGGGGCATACTGCTGCTCCAGAAGACTCCTGGTACAGTAGACAGACATCAAAGGGATTAAAAAAAAGTATGAATTCCTGGAAAAGGGAAGAAAAAAAGGAAACCAGCAAATCCCTCTAATTGGGAATTTACACACATAAGTACAGAGAAGATTCATATGCAGAGGTTTGAGAGGCCTCCATAAACTCTGGTCAAGCTGAATGGTGAGGACTTCTCCTGGATAAGGCCTGATCATGAAGACCAGTAGAAGTGACTGTGTGTGTGTGTGTGTATGTGTGTGTGTGTGTGTGTGTGTGTGTCTGTTTAACAGATACCAACACAAAGCATAGAATGAATGATTGAATTAATAAATTCAACATAAATAGAATAATATTGGATTCTTATCTTAAACCGTATACAAAAATCAACTCCAAATTAATTAAAGAATGAAATGTAAGACCTAAAACAAACTACTAGAAGAAAGCAGGGGAAAGCTTTATGCCATTGGTCTTGGCAATGATTTCTCTGACATGACACCCAAATCTCAGGCAATAAAAGCAAAAATAGCAAAAGGGACTACATCAAACTAAAGAACTTCTACATTGCAAAAGGGATAATCAATGGAGAGAAAGGACAACTTACAGCATGGGAGAAAGTATTTATAAACCATATATCTGATCAGGGGTTAATATCCAAAAGTATCACATGATCTCACTGATATGTGGAACCTAATGAACAAAATAAACTGATGAACAAAATAGACCCAGAGACATAGAAGCATGGAACAGACTGTGGAATCTCAGAGGGAAGGTGCAGATGGGTGGGTGGGTGGGAAGAGATCAACCAAAGAACTTGTATGCATATATGTATAACCCATGAACACAGACAATAGGGTGGTGAAGGCCTCGAGCCGGGGGGTGGGGGAGGGTGGTGGGAGCATGCTAGAAGGGGTCAATGGGGAAAAATGGGGACATATGTAATACTTTTGACAATAAAAATAGAAAGGAAGGAAGAAAGAGAGAGAGAAAGAGGAGAGAGAGAGAGAGAGAGAGAGAGAGAGAGAGAGAGAGAGAGAAAGGAAGGAAGAAAGGAAGAAAGAAAGGAAGGAAGGAAGGAAGGAAGGAAGGAAGGAAGGAAGGAAGGAAGGAAGGAAGAAAGTTAACATCAAGACAAAAACCAAAATAATAGAAAAATTTCCACAACTCAATAGCAAGAAAAACAAATAATTTGATTTGAGGTCTTGGATTTCTTAGCCCAAAAAATCTGAAGAAGCAGCCACAGTCACTAGGGATTGTTACTCAATCCCTCTGAACTTCCCTCACACTTTCTGATCACTTGTCTCTTAAGGAACAAACCCTATTTCCAAGCCACTGTCTAATTATTTACAACACTACCTCTGCCCTACCATTTTTAAGGGACATTCATTTCTATAGCTGTCATCTCATGACAACTGACTAGTGAACTGTGGAACGGGGCTTGAGAAATGTGTAACTCAGATATTGGTTTCCATTGAGTCTTTGCCCAACTGTAAAAATATTTCAATAAAGAGAAAAATAGTTAAGGCATTTGGACTTGGGAACAGTTGATATCAGCTGAGCATGGGTTCAGATCTTTAGCTACACCATCCATGAAAAACATATTCTGAATCAGAGCTCTGCTTTTACACTACTCTTGAGATGCA
>NW_005871914.1:13716-15175 GCF_000147115.1 Myotis lucifugus
ATGAGGTTTTATTTGAATTATTTGTTTGTTTGTTGCTTTTTGTTTTATATTCCACATATGAATGAAATTATATGATTCTTGTCCTTTCCATCTGAGTTATTTCTCTTAGTGTGATATTCTCAGGATCCATCCATATCATCACAAATGGCAGTATTTCATCCTTTTTATGGCTGTGTAATGTTCCATTGTATATATGTACAACATCTTTTTTATCCAATCATGTATCAAGGAACATTTAGGTTGTTTTCATGTCTTAGCTATCATTGAATAATACTGCAATAAACATATGGGTACATATATTGTTACAAATAAATGTTTTCAAAATTTTGGATAGATATCCAGAAAGAAGGGTTGCTGGGTCATATGGTAACTCTATTCTTAATTTTTTGTGGAATCCCCATATTGTTTTCCATAGTGACTGTACACATGGTAAATAGCTGTCTAATTTTCTAAATTAGAAGTTTCACTATGGCAGGTGCCTTATTATTATTTTTCTCTATGTTGCCCAGTATATATATCACAGAGGGTGTCAGATGGCATATATTGAACCTTTGCTAAGTAAATGAATGAGGAAATATACATTACGTGAATGCAGTGATTTATCTAGTGGTGAATGGGAGTCCATGTAATCATTGAGAATCAGGTTCATGGAGTCTACCAACTTCCATGTATAGCTACCAAAGTCTCTCTGAACTTCTAAATCCAGTCAGCGGTTAGGGAAGGGAATTATATATATAGAATGAGGGGATATTATGGACCTGGCTTAGAACTAGTATATATCACTTCTGCCATAGGTCATTATCTAGAACTTAATCAAATGACAACACCTATGTACAAAGAATAAAACCCAGTTCTCAACATTGGAGGAAAGAATTACCTAATTACCTGCAATGAATAGCTAGTTGCTATCTGCCAGTGTATGAGAGTACCCATTCTGTGCCTCTCAAAATCAAATATAGTAGAAGCAATTGTTTTTAACTTTTGCCAGTCCAAGAAGATAAAAGATAATCTATCTTATTTTAATTTTTGGTTTTAAAAATCTCTAAAAAAGTTGAATATATTTTTTATATCTACTTTGGCCCTTTGCATGTCTTGTTTTGTAATTATCTGTTAATGTCTCTTTTTTTTCTATATTTCTACTGGATATATGCCTCTTAGCATATGCCTCATGTCTTCATAGTTAAATTAGTCTGATTTTAAAGCCTATTTGTTATAGCACCATTATGATCCAATATAAACTGAATACTTATTTCCATGTCCTATAACCAACAATGAGTATTGTTGGCTGAGAGCTTGAAATTTAGAAACAAATATAATAGTAGATCTTGACAAGCAGTGAGTGATCCACAGACCTGTCTATACGCCTAATTCCTCAGAATGCAAGAGTCAATCTGAAAGAATTCAGATTAGTCAACAAGTTCAAAGCTAAGTCAAAATCGGGTATGAAACTAAGTAAGGA
>NW_005871914.1:30640-44491 GCF_000147115.1 Myotis lucifugus
CCAAAAAAAAAAAAAGCAATTTATTAAATCACCTGGAACCAGCAGCTCCAGTCCAAAAATAGTGAGAATGAAATATAGCAGGAGCCGGGAGTGCTGGCACTAGAATATACCAGAAGGTACCGGTTACAAAACAAGATAAACATTTGGAGATGCCTCAGCTGTGTTACAGAATAATGAGGAGTTATTTAACCCGATATAGATTACCAGCCAAAATTAATTTAGGGTGCAGCTTTTTTGGAAAGTGGTTTCCAAAGTGATTGCTTTAACCCTTTACTGCCTTCCTGTTATCATGGAAGGACAGGCGCGTTTTTCTTCTCTGGCCCTCGTAGGCATCAAGGCACATTCACATATATATATGCACCCCCATACAATATACATATGCACATACATTTACATTCATATGCATATGTGTACATGCATTGCATGTTCACCATATGCACATGCATTCACACGATCTTGTGTGCATATGTGTACACACCTTGAGATATATATGTACAGATACATCAATCTCTAACTCTATTTATCATCTATCTCTCTATCATCAATCATCTATTTATCTATGATTATGTCTATAAGAAATTGCTTGTTTTCAGTCAATCGAAACAAGGTTCTGAGTAAGCCATGCATGCTCAGTTTGCCCAGCCTATAGCTATTGTTACTCTAACTGCTCTCATGTGTTCCATGGGGAAAGTATCCAGGCAGGAGGCTGGGAGGAGCTGAGGGAAGCATGAGGTAAGATGAGGGGTTGGGAACCTGATAGCCTCTTTTCAGTGGGGCTCACACAGCAACTCTGTGATCAGAAATGTTGAGAAGTGTTCTTTGAACACTTATGTGGCTTAGGAATCAACAAATAAAGCAGACGTGCTTTAAATAATATTTGTCTCCTTTTGGCAGCCTAGGCCTGTAAAAAATCATCAGTTGTGTTTTTAAAGAGCAATAAATCTAAAATAAAGATATATTATTCTTTCTCTATTGGAGATCTTGACAGGCCCAGAGGCCCAGAAAATTAACTCTCTTTTCCTGGAATAGACCAACACAATTCTTTTAAGGAGAATATCTTTCTGGAAATTTAGATTATCAGCATTAAAGAGCCAAGAGCTGAGAGTTGCCCAGGTTCCTGAGAGCCATGCAGTGGAATTCAGATATTATGTATTGGTGTTATCCTCAGCTCACTCCTCTTCTCTCTTTGCTTCCTGAGGGCATCGTTCATTTTCATACCTTGGGCCATCATAGTGTCTGATGACTTGCAAATCTTTATCTCTAGCTATGGTTGTTCTCATGTGATGTCAGAATCCTATATTAAAATACCTGTGGCAAATCCCTACATGAACATTCCTCAAACTTCCCAGGTTCAAAGTAGAATTCCTCCATTCTCCCACAAACTGGCTCCTTTTCCTGTATTGGTTCTGTGGGTTTTTCACATCACTTCTTTCTTATCATCCAAGTTAGAAATCTGTGAGAAATCCTTAAATCATCTGACTTCCTCCTAGCCATAGCTAGTCATTAAATCTCACCTATTTTGACATACGATGTTCCTATAAATCTGTCTTTCCCACTCTTTCTCTAATAGAACATCTCCATTTTAGCCTTTCCTCATTTCTTGCATAGATATGAACATAGGTCTTCTTTTCTAAAGTTTTATATCTATTACATTTATTTACCATAAAGTTGCTATGGTGACATCTAAGATTCAAATCAGACCACGTGACTTTCCTTCGTGCTGTGCTGGACATTCTCTGTTTTCCCCAGCAGACCTGCTCTCTACCCTTTCGCAGGTTCCATTATTGCCAGGGGCTGCACTTCTGTCCTGAGGTCACAGCTTCTGTTGAGTTGCCGTCTTCTTCACCCACAGCTTCAGCTGGAGCACTCTCCAGGATCTTCGAAGTACTTCCCCTCTTTGCACTTTAAAGGCTGGGATGCTATTGTGTTCTCTCTGTTGCTAACTTACTAGTCTCTTTTTATCCCTGCTCATGCCTCTGCAAACAGTTCCTTCACTGCAATTTCCTCAATTACATCTTTGCAGGTGCCATCTATTATTCCTGGGGTCCCAACTGATACATTCCCCCATTGCCAATGCACCTCACAAATGCATACCATGGCAAACAAGGCCCTTTAAAATCTAGTCCTTGACAACGTTCCCACTCTATTTGGCCCTTGCCCACACTAGCTCATGTGTTTGGGCTCCCCACATACATGGAACTGTTTCACACATCTGTGCCTCTGCCCTTGCCCTTTCCCTTGCATGAAATGTCCTCTAAGCACCAAGACCCTGTCTCACTCCCCTTTATACTCTCTCTGCCTATCACTTTATTTTTCTTAAATATGCAACTCAGGTGTAACCTTCTCCACAGGTCCTCCCTGAGCCTTTGGTGTCCCCACCCGCAGCTGTGGTCAAAAGGTTTTATAGACTCACAGTGAATTTTACATAGTAAAGGCTGTAGGAAATTGCTTGCTAAGGAGACTTGTTAAAACTTAGTTTTTCTAAAGTTATTTGACCCCTGAATTAATTGTCATATCCTTTTCCCTCCCTTCCTTCCTTCCTCCCTTCCTCCCTTTCTTTCTTCCTTCCTTCCTTCCTTCCTTCCTTCCTTCCTTCCTTCCTTCCTTCCTTCCTTCCTTCCTTCTTTCCTTCCTTCCTTCCTCCCTCCTTTCTTCCCTTCTTCTTCCTTTCTTTTCTAAACAATTTATTGGATTATATTATTTAATTTTAACAATAATTTTATAAGGTGGGTCCTATTGTGGTGAGCATTTTTAACTGAGGAAAGTGAGAATTAGGGAAGTGTAATTTTTTATTCAATGGTAAATCAGCTAGCAAGTGAAGGAGCCAAGATGACAAAGCAAAGAGTTCCATGCTAGCATTTGTACCCTTAATGATAATATTAAAGGCAAGATGTGGTTATATTTAGGCATTATTTAATCATAAGTGTGAATAAGTATATAGAATCCTTATATATAAATAGTAATAACTATATAAAAATTTATCAAAAATAAAGAACTAGATATTATGTTTTAGTTTAATGTATCGGACTAAATTTAGTATTCTGCTTGTAAGCCAAGATAAAACTTAGGAGCCCTCAGTGTGGTATTTAAGATCAAGCAAGTTAATAATATTTGCTTAATAGTTCAGTTTTCCATACGACACTTGCTCACACATAACTTGGAAGTAACAGAAATATTAAGGTTCCCAAAGTAACTACAGAAAAGTCAGAAATAGTAACTACATATTTTCCAACCAAATTCAACATTTTTTTGAACAGTGTGGTCCTAGGCAGGAAGCTTTTGTGTCCATGGAGAGAAAGGAGCATTTACAGGGAGTAAAAATACAGCTTTTCCGAGGCCCGTGGAGGAAAAAGATCTTTCCTTATTGTGAAAATCATCAGCATCAACTCAGCAGACAATTTCTGAGAGAAGGCATACTAGGTGGTGAGAAAGAAAAGGGAACTAATTTAGCAAGTCACGTTAGTGGTTCAAATCCTCAGTACACTGGTAGATGTATGCTCACACATCATAATCTACTAATGTTTTAACTAATGAATCATGCAAACAGTACAAAAGTTCTTGTGTAAACTGAAATGCAACATGCAATTGTAAGATTTTCTTATGCTTACCCATTAGTGATATGCAATAATATGCTGACACTATAGTAATAGTGTAATATGCCGTTAAAAGTCTGTACCAAAGTTATTTTGTTACTCAAGTGCCCACTCCCTCACTCCCTCACTCCCTCACTCACTCAGAATCTCCAGTGTTTTCTAAGCAAGAGTATACATCAGAATCACCAGGGGAGCATTTTAAAAATCTGAAGTTTGCACCAGGAAATTCTGATTCAGTAATTCTGGAATAAACACTGGCTTAAATTTATTGGCAAATCTCCCCAGATGAATTGGATAGCCACTCATTTAGTATATATAGGATGAGCTAGGTTATGCTGCAGTAACAAAAACTTTCATCAAAATTTCAATGGCTTAACATTACAAATTTTATCTCTTGCTCATGTCACACAGGAAATGCAGGTTAGCAGGGGAATTAATCATTCTAGTCACTTAGGGATCCAATGAACTGAGACTACATCTAGATATGTCCTCGTATGATTATGACAGCAGTGGGAAGGGGATGGGGCAAATTGTGAACCAACTCTTAAAGCTCCTGCCCACAAGTAACACTTCTCATGTGTCATGACTGAAGCAAGTCACATGTCCATATTTAACTTCAAAATAATGGAAGATTATACCCTGTGCCTAAAATGGGGGAGACCTAAAAGTAATTGTGAATAATGTATCTATTTTTTAATTTAAAAGTACTATTTATTGTAGCATCAATAAACATTTTAATACCAAACAATAAATTTGAACATGTATACATTCAACAGAATTCACATTTAACAAAAATTGTGAAAAATGTCTTTACTAAGCACTATAACATTGCTGAGAGAGATTAGGGAAAACCTAAATAAAAGAAGAAATATAACTATTTGTGAATAATATTAGTGGCTGCCAAAATCTCTGATTAAGAATGATTGAGTTCAGTCTCTTTGGTTTACAAGGAAAGAGCACAGAGAAATTAATGAATTTCCAAAATTACACAGCTAACCTTGAATTAGCATAATGGTTTCCTTACCTCAACAATTTTCTTAAAGTATTCCAACTAATTTAACCTACTTCTTTTGCCACACATTCTGCTCTTCTTTTCTTCCTTCTGTCAGAAATTTTCAAGATCAGAAAAATTTCTTCTCTTAACACATAACTTAGGGTTTGTGATTTATTTGATGGCAGTTTTAAATAAGATGTTTTTAACCCCACTTAGAAACAGTCCACTTTCATGATTTATTACAACTCTCTTTCCCTGGTTAATTAAACTCATTTCTTGGGAAATGACTCATGGCTAATCACACTAAGAATAAAATTAGTTATACTGCCCTCTTTGTTATAAAATGAGTGTAAATAACTTTTAACGCAATTTTTCTAAAATCAAAAAAGCATGTAATAGTCCCAATTCAGCAACATTATGTAAAATAGCAGACTCAGGGAGTAGTAAATCCAGATGCTGTCCTATTATTGCATAAAAAAGGCAGAAATTTACATTCCTTTATTATTAAACTAAACTCTATCAATTGAATTTCTTTGTAGAAATACTGTATTTTGGAGGGCTAAAGTGCCATTTAAAAAATTCCTAGACTAAAACCTGTTGTACAGTTTCTTTGCCCACTGGAGAGATATAAAACCATTACATTTAAGTATCATAATAGCTAGCATATGCTATTTCTTAGAAATGACACCACCATCTGGATTAAGGTCCTCTGATGATTACATACAATACTCCAGCTTTTCTTCGGGTAGAGGGAGGCCAAACTGTTCCAACTCTAACTACCCTGTTGTACTTATGAAAAATAATAAAAGGTTACACTTATGTTTGACCTACTCACTGGAGATCACATACTGCTTTATTAATAAATTATACAATTATCATGGTAGCTGGGAATACAGAAGGCAAGCCAGATGCCTGTGTTAAGAACATGAGTCGGGGCCCAAACCCATCTCCCAATATTATCCATGTCTAGCCAAGCCGATCGTGGATTTCCCTGGTTGCTAGAAGCACTGTTTAGCAGTGAAAAGCCCACCCGCCTTGTGTTCAAATCTTGGCCCTCCTGTTTGCTAATTATGAGGCTTGGGCATCTCCCTGGATCTTTCTGAGTCTCAGTTTCCTGAACTATACAAAGGGAATAATCCTATCTGTGGTAAATTTGTTAAGAAGCTTAGGACTGTGACTAGAATCTCTACCAAAGTACCTCTTTCACATACTAACACATTAGGAAATCTTGGTGGTTGTTACTATTATTATTATTATTATTATTATTATTATTTACCTTTCCTCTCTTTAGTCTTCTTTATTTCCTTTAATCTGGGCACAGAGAAGCAACACAAAATTAAGAACAAGGATGGGATCAGGATGTGGAGGGAAAGCCAACTGAAAGTATAGGTAAGAAACATACTACATATATGCATCAATACCTAGAACAGCTTTCTCATGTGGCAGAATCACTAGGTGATAAGAATGCATTGCTGTGTCTAAAATAGTATCAGTATTGGTTTGTTTTCATGTAAACCACCCTCATAGCTGGTTATCTTTAAAGGGCATCTGGTGAATTCTAACTGATAAAACCAGTATAATCCCTCTGACTCACTGAAGTCATTAAATATAAACGTGAGTGAGGGTGGGGAGTAGAGGTGAGGAAGGTAGAGGAGTGGAGGAAAGGGACCCTCTCACCTGACTGCATCCTCACTGGCCTCTGGCCTATTGTCATTCACACAGCAAACCTTCTGGGCCAATCCATCTGACTGGCTGTGCAGGGAACGGGGCAGCCTGGATAATTGATGGGCTCAATCTGACCAGGCACAGGTGGCATGGAGACTGTGTACAGCAGCTTCTCGGGTTTGCCAGTGCCATCTGTTGCCATAAGAACATCTGTCGTCAAGGTCACCCTGTCACCCTCTGTTAAAGTTACAGGTTTGGTGAGTAGAATAATGTCACCTAAGAAGAGGGGTATGTATGTTGGGGGCTGGGAGGGAAGAAAAAGGGAGACCAGGGTGCACAAAAAGAATAGAAAATCTATCTTTTAAATTATGAATAATAATAAAAAATATTACTTGATAAGAAAAATGAGGGAAAGTACACAGTTTTAAAGGAGGACTTCCTGGCAAAGGTTTGCCAAAAGATTATGGACATTGTTCCCTCTAGCTAAAACGTTAGCTCATTTTTACCACAGTCATGACATACATTTGTAAAAGAAATAAGAAAAGTAATTGCAGTGGGGTTCACTTATAAAGACAAGCACTTTTTTCTCAGTTTGTTAACTCTAAAAACCAATTTTTGAGGTGGTCTTTTTGTATAAGTACATATCATTGAGTGTGTGTGTGTGTGTGTGGGGGGTGTTCATGTGTTTGTGTGTGTACACACACACTCACAGCATGTTCAGCATGTTCAGGGAGGCAGCAAAGTGGAAGGTGGTAAAGGAGGTGTTGCATTTATCACAGTATTTAACTGGCATTTGAGCTTTGCTCCACTGCCAGAGAGAATGACCCATTTGTTAATAAAGAACAATTATGTTAATAGACTCAAATGAGCTGATGGACAAAGTACTGTAATGAAGCAAATGCAATATTGGATTTTTAAGCGGCAAGTATTCCATGTGGCCAGACTTCCAGCAGCAATAGTTTAGTTCCCCCCCCCCCCCCACCATACCCCATGTTTGTTGCTGATGCTTTTTAAAGCAATTTCACCCAGTGGCAAAGAAACATCATTCCCATCTGTTTAGGAAGTGAGGCTTTACTTATTGGACCAATATTGCTGGCACCATGGGCTTTTGGGGGCTTAATGATTATCATTGAATGAAGAGAGGAGAAGGGAAGATAACCTGCTTGATGTTATAAAATATACTCACATCTGCCCCATCAAACCCAAAGGGCAGTGGGTGGAAACAAAATGGTGTTTCATCACAAGGAGTCAGGAAAGGTGCAGGCAGAGCAGACAAATACTTTTAAGTTTTATCTGTACCTTTTAGCTTAGTCACCAAACACCATAGAGAACATTAAAATGGGGCTCTTGGAAAGAAACAAAATGTTTATGGCCAGCTGCAATGTGAGTTGTTGAATGTGTGGGTGGTATATACAGGGGTGGGAAAAAGTAGGTTAAATTACCAGCCATCATTGCCTGAAGGTAAATCATAAGTGAGGATACAAAATAATAACAATAATAATAAGACAAGGAAGACAAATAATACAAATAAATAATGTGATCTATATATATAAAAGCCCAGCAACTGGAATGGCGGAATGACCAGAATGACCGGAATAACCAGTGGCTATGATGCACACTGCGGCAACACTACCTGGCTGGCCCCACCCCCGATTGTCCCCAAACACCCCAATTGGGGGTGGGACCAGCTGCCCAACCACCCGTGCCCCTCCCCCCACTGGCCTGGTCTGATGGGCTCCCATTGGGGTGGGCCGGCTGGACCCCACCCATGCACGAATTTGTTCACCGGGCCTCGAGTAATTAAATAAATAAGGCCCTGGCCTGTGTTGTTCAGTGGTTAGAGTGTCTGCACATGCACTGAAGGGTCATGGATTTGATTCCTGTTCAAGGGCCCGTACCTGGGTTGCAGGTTCAATCCCTGGCCCAGGTCAGGGCATGTACAGGAGGCAACGTATGGATGTGTCTCTCTCACATCAAAGTTTCTCTCTCTCTCTCTTTCTCTCTCTCTCTCTCTCCCTTTTCCCTTTTATCCCCCCCCCACCTCCCTTCTACTATCTAAAAAAAAATTGATGGAGAAAATATCCTCAGTTGAAGATTAACAAACATAAATAAATAACAATACAAGAATAAACTCTTTGTTTTGCCTACTCACAATTATAAACCTACTTTTGCCTACCCTTGTGGAATTCAGTTTGTTCCCTGACTCATTTGTTCCATGACTTGATAGTAGAAATGGGATGACTGTTTGGCAGCAATTAAGGGTATCTCTTTTTTCTAGTTCTGGCTACCAGGAGGATGTCTCTCTCATCATCTCTTCTTTAGTCTCTGTTTCTAATCTAATGTTAAGTATAGAATAAAAATTCAAGCAGGGAAATCATGAGAACTGATTTTCATGCTCTGGATTTTAAAAATTATTTAGTGACATACACTTGAATCAATGTTCCAAGTAAAGTAAAAAATTTAAAATTATTTGGCTTCATAAGTTTAACAAAAATTAATTTTCCTTATTAGTAAAGTATTTTTGGTGTCAAAGCTCTTTGCTGTTGTCACATTAGTATCAAGGGGACTCTTTCCTAAATTATACTGCAGTTATAAACAAATGGACTTGGATGTTTAATGGGCTATGTGGTCCTAGGAAAGATACTTAACATCTCTTAGGAATTTTGCCACAAAGAATCCAAATCTGGATTCTTTACATGCAGCTGATTTGCATGTGACTTGTTCCTCTAGACATCAAAGCAAGTCATATTCCCAGATTTCTCATTTGATCCCAATATTCTAGCTCATTCTTGTCTTGCCAGCTCTGAGTCCTAGTTCTTTGCTCTAAGTTAGACAGTTGTCTCTGGTCCCTCTAGATCTGTTGATCTTAGCAATTCATGTCCAGGACTTCATACATTGTGAATGTAGCATATCAGGGAAAACAAATGAGTATTGTGTTTTGGGGCATAGTCTTCAAGGTCACTCTGAGCAGTTGGCCACTTACCAGCTGAGTAACCTTTGGGAAATTTCTTAATCTGTATTGCATTGCTTATCTGTAAAATGGGATCTAAAATAGTAGATACCACATAGAATTCCTGAGGATTAAATACCTGACATCATGTAAGTGACAAATAAATGGTAGGTATTAATGTTATCAGTCTTCAGTTTAAACTATTATTCAAATCCCCAATGCTATTATTTCTTGGGTATAAATATTTACAGCTCCTGACTTAACTCCAGGAACCTCATCTTAGGTTATTCCTTCCCCAGAGCAAGTTAGGTTAAGATTGGTTCCCTAATACCAATAATCATACCTGCTCATGTCTAAGCCTGGGAAATGCGGAAGGTGTTTTCTATCATTGGTTCTTAGCTTGTCCTCTAAGGTGCCCACAGACCTCCACAGAAGGGACATGCTTCATTATGAAAGTCCAGGACTGTAAATCATCAATGCTGTTCCCAATCAGAGCTGCCCTCTCCCCACTATTTGGTTTCTGTAATAATAGCCCATCTGAAATGCTGTCCTGTGGCTAAAAGATTTGAAACCTACTGGATTTGACAGTGCCTAAGATAGTCTCAACAGCATTCATATTCTGACTTCTAGACTAAGACTAAATATATTCCACAGAAACCCATTAAAGGAAGAAAACATATTATAATAAACACATGTTATTTCTTTGATAATTCCAAGAGTTCATTATGAGCACAAGAGTAGGACTTCAGGTTCTCCTGGACTCTTGTTTGCCCACAGTAAACCACCTCAGACTGTATGTGTTTGAATATTCATGTCAGTCAGATGTTTGCTTCCTTTGCCATTTTCCTTGCCTCTTTTAATGTTCTGTTTCTAGTATGCTGTCAAGGAAAACACTATATAATGGAACTTGTTGGGTGCATGTGCAGATTGAGAGTAATGAAGCTATGAATGAGGACATCAAAGTCTAGCCTTAGTAAGCCACCTGCATGGATTTTGTTAACTGGCTGCAGAGTGGCTTTATTTAAGGCCCTCATATTCTGGATTTGGGCTTGTTCTTTATAGAGAGGATGAATTGGTCAATATTTAATCCCATTTTGTATCGGAGAAGCCACAATTTGTAGAACTTGTTGATTTCTGTGTTATAAATCACACCATGGTTGATTGTGGTGTCACTGAACATTGACTTTATTGAACATGGAATTGGGAAGAGATGAGCACAAACTGGCCTGGCCTACTCCAGAGCATGACTACATTGCAGACGCCATCGAATAAGAGAGTTGGGTAAAGTCACCTGCTGCTCCACTAACATTATCATTCATCACAATACTTAAAACAACTAGAAATGTGGGACCTCAGGAAGACCAGGCACGCTGTGGCATGCTTAACATGGTTATTTTTTCTACAGAAATTTCCTTGTTTTTAAATTCAACATTTATTTCTAGCTTATGTGCTAGACACTGTGCTGAACACTATATGCATTACCTCATTCAATTGTGTAATGACACTCTGAAACAGGGACTGGGATTAGCCATATTTTAAAAAGGAAGAAACCGGCTTAGAATGCTTCAGGAATTTTCCCAAGGTTCCATATACCTAGTAGGGATGGAATGGGAATTTGAATCCAAGCAGTCTGGCTCCAAACTCCACATTTTAACTGTCACCCAACTTTGTAAACAACATAGCCCATTTGACTTGTTGCTATTTCCTTACAAGTAAACATGAATATACCTAGTTGATGATTATCCATCCATTGCTAGACATGGTTTCAGCATGTAATGTGTACAGATCTTTTACAGTACATAAAAAGGCCATATGTGATTCTATTTTCTCTTTTGGAAAGTGAAAAATAAAAAGAAGAAAGATGTAAATATTCAAAACTTTATTTTTTTTGCTGAATTTACAGTTTCAGTTATTATGTAAATTACACAGCCTGCCCAACCTAACTTAATGGGTATCACTGTGAAAAATAAAAAACAGGAAAAAAAAGCTCTGATCATTTTCATCAATGTTTGTTCATTCAAAAGCACCATAATAGAATACTGGTCTGAAAATGATATGCTAGTGACCATCACATGGCCATGTAACTTAAGTAACCATAAAGGCAATGTCACATTATAGGGGACTTCTAATTGAATTGAGCTTAAAGTAGGCCAAGGCTGGTGATTTATACCTCCCTGCATAGATTATACTTACAATTACTTCCCAGAAAATAAAAAAACAAGACTTTATGCTCAGAATGATGGCCATCCCATCCTAAATATAAAAGTATTTCTCTCAATAACTTATTTTTATGTGAATCCACTGGAATAAAAAATCAGTGGAACTAAACATTATTTCTATTATCAATAGATATGGATAAGTCTAAATTGATATTAAACAAATAAATTACCTTGATAGGTGGCCCACCAAAATGTTTACCTTTTTCTTGATGCAGCTCTTCTTACTTGTAATGATTCTCAATAATCTGATTTTGCCAAGTATTAAAAAAACAGCAAAAAGTGGGCTAGATTGGATCTTTTCCACCTGTATGTACCATAGTCATCTTTAAATAAAATTAGGTGTATACATATGAGTGTAGGTTTGTGTAGGAGTATGTGTGTGTATGTACTGGTACCACTTTTGCCAAAATAGTAGAACTCTAACCTCAGAAGCACATGCCAGTTAGCAGGGTCTATGAAAGTTCAAGTGAGGAGGGAATACACTCTTTTCCTCTTATCCTGCTTCCTCCCAGTTCCAATTAGAAACAGGTAACCCTGTAATCTGCTTCTGGTAGTCTCAAGCTAATTAGACTTTGACAAGATCATAAGCAACACTCACTTGCAGAAAATTAACAAATGCATTTCTCTACATGTACTTGGGGGAAAGGAAGAAGTAAAGCCACATGCAAAATCTTTTCAACTACTAAGCCAGACCTCATTCATATCCACACATTTCATGTCATATTAACTCAACCCAGCCTGACACTCAGAGCTACACCCTCCAGATGACTGGCAAGGTTAGGCGTTAGCTCTTTAATATCCTCCTTATACACATAGACCGATATATCCAGGATCTATGAAGTACACAGATGATTATTTAGGATTAATGGATCATCCAAAGTGCCAGTTGGCACGTTTTGAGTAAAAAGTGTAACAAATGCAGCTGTTTACTAATAAATAAAGCCTCAGCTGTAAGAGAAATAAATTAGATGCATTTAATTGGTAGGATGAAAACCTCCCCTCTTTATTACAATGCCTCTTCTTGTTATTTTATGATGTCAGGGTAGATGGCAGACTGACAGAGTGTTTATGAATCACAGTTTGCAGATGGCACTCTTGGTTCTCGGCAGCGAGGAGCACCAGTAGCATGAGGCCTCAAAGTGGATTTTGCCAAAGACGACCCCCTGAGAATTAGCTGTCTTCATTTCTCCTGTGCCAATCTCTCTCTGGCAGAACTCTGCTTCACAAACCCACCTTCAATAAATTACAGCTGCCTGGCTGAGAATTAAAAAGAGTTCAACTCCAAGACTACCCGCTTCTCGAGGTGATCTCTTTATTGTTGCAGAGGAGGCTTGTGCAATGATTCTCAGAGCTGGCTTCCCACAGTTTCCTACAGGGGAAGATGACCAAACAGCCAGCAGGACACAAACCCCTCCTCCTTCCCACTCCCTTGGCTCTCCACACCCTCCCTCCCTCCAGCTGACAGGAGTGATTTCCTAAGCACAGCATAAGCTCCTTGCACTTGGGACTCAGAGCTCCCCTAACTAATGACAGCTTGCCATCCTACAGCTGGGATGGGGGAGGGAGGGGTCAGCCCAGCCTATGGAACTGAGGCTTCTCAGCTTCTGGACTCTCCTCATTCCCCCTGGTCACTAGTCACCTCTATGCTGGGGAACAGGACACAGGAGACACGCAGTCATAATTGTCAACAGATTTGTACATTGTTGCCACTGGTTATACTCATAATGGATTTTTATGCTAATGGATTTTTCATTAGGAAAATGGGAATGATCAACCGCCTTTTTAGAAAACAGGGTATAGTCTGCACACATAATAATAGCAATGATAAAGTTAATGATAATAGCAGTAATATCAATATTAGGAGCTACTATTTATTGAGTACTTGCTATGAGATAGACAAAATCACTTCCCTCCGGATGATAGAAGTTATCATATGACAGTTTAGAACACATTGGCAGCATTCCCTCTTTATTGTCTTGTTTCCTTTTCCCACCTTTCAGCATTCAGTCACGTGATTCCCGGCCATGTGTCCAGAGGGCCCTGAGAGAAATCCTGAGATCACTGCCATCCTCTTTCCACTCTGTCTGGTGGGGACCCACGGGAGGGGGTCTGATCTCTCCAGCTGTCTCATGAAGCTTGAACTAAAACAGCTTCCGGAGTCCGAGCTGGAGTAGGAGAGAAAGCACACAAACATCAATTATGTTGGTTGGTTGCAAACACATTTGGAAACCTTAGGTGGAAAAGAAATGAAACTCAGATTTTTTTGCTTTCAGATGAGGCCTCCTATCTTTCCCACGGGACTTATTTTAAACAAAGGAAAAGTCATCTATGTTGTATAAAATATGTGTTCGTGTCTCTAAAGATCACTCACAAGGAAAGAATTTCTGCTCTTGCCACTTTAACATCATACTGGAGTTTCTAACCAGCACA